>NW_028327276.1:0-272415 GCF_031878675.1 Megascapheus bottae
ATCCAGAGTCACCATAATGGCTGGAACCAACTAGGGGACTTTGAGTTTAGCACAGAATGTCCCATCACCAAGAGTTTTTGGTTCCAGTCCTCTCAGGAAATGGCTGTGGGGTGGTGGTAGAATCAGGCAGAACAGAATATGTGGCAGCAGTTTCATCTCTCAGTAACTCCAATGGAATGTCACACCTCCTGCTGGGTTGCCTGCAAATTTCTGCACAAACTGGTTAAAGAAGCTAAACCTAAGGCCTGACTTCGGTGAATTCTCCCAATGATTCCCTGGTTGTTTTCCTGAGCACACTCATTTTGTCAGGCTGACAACCCATTAGTTTTTTTTAACCTTTTCTTTTTTTAAAAAAAGAATTTATTAACGTTGATTTTTACATCATCTTTTAAAAGACAAGTTTAACATACAAGTGTTCAAGGAGGCAATCTCTATTTACAATCACTGGGACTTAGTATTTAGAACTTAATCACAATGAAGCTAAGGTTTGTATGTCATGGAAACACATTAATTTATGAAATAAAACATTACGCCTATAGAGTCATAGGTTTTTATGTCTATATAGAGGAGGAATTTAGATTAATGTGGAGAGAATAGGGGAATGCAGCCATAATATTTAACAACATATATCCTATGAACCTAGGGAAATGGAGAAGATAGGATAGGGGTTGATATATCCATCAAGATATATTGTACTTATAAACTGATTGGTTAATGTAAAACCACTTGTGTAACCACCTAAGATACTAAAAGTATAAGTTAAAATGGCATAGGACTATTTCTCTCTTAAGTTTGGGTATATCTGACCAATATTATCCTTGATATTGATTTATAAATTTGACTTAGAGAAAATTAAATTTAGATTATTATTATAGAACTCTAAAGGTAGCATTTCATAAGCAAGAAATTCTGGAAGCTCCCAATGTTTTTTTTTTCCTGGAATGGTGATGTAGTAAGAATTTATCTTGTAGAAGATTAAGATATAATGATTTTTCTCTTTCTTTGCAATATTGTGAACTGCTTTAAGAGGCTGAAAACATTTGTAAAGGACAAATTCTATGCAAGATCAAATGATTAACTAAACCCACAACCTTAGCTGGCCCATATTTTCTCTCTTTATTCTCCATTGAGTTAACTGGCAAGGCATTTTGCTCTGTACTCTAACAAACATATACGTTTTCTTTTTCACTTTTATGCAGGAGTAGGAGAAGGTAATGGAGCAGACCTGAAAATTGAAATAATAATGCAGCACAAGACTGTATTTACTTGTACTTGCCAAACCTGCACGGTGAGCCAAAGCTCATAAATGAGAATTCTCATGTTTGTGTCAAAGCTCCCAGTCAAGTGGCATGATGGTCTTCCCCAAAGTAACACTCACCAAAAAGAGACAGCTCTTGCCCTCTGTCACCATTCCAGTTGGCATTGCTTAGTTTAGATGCAAAGCAGAGCCTCGTTCCAAACAGTTTCTGAAAGATATTGTCAAACTGTGCTTCAGTTTAGTGCTGCTTCGGATTCACTTGTGCCCACAAATGCTAAGAATGTCCCCAGGAATTACTCGAGGATTTAAATGCATACATCATGTCAGTATTTGCCATATGATCTTCCTTTTGATCATTTTGATCATTTATTACAAAGCTCTGATTCTCAAATGCAGTGTTCTTGAAGGTCCCCTTGGCACTTGTGGAAGTGGAAAGTCATAGGTTCAAAGAGTGATGCAGAATCTGTCCACTCAGCAATGGGCTCAGTGACTGTCATTGAGACGTTTTGTTGGATGTCACCTTGAGAGCAGTAGAGACAGCATATGGACTGAGGAGATGCCTCTTTACCCACAGCCATTTCTGAAATGTTCAAGAAATTCTCAAGACTGTGCACCTTTTCTAGGAGAAATTGGCTAATTTCCTTTTTAATCCCAAAGGAAGCTTTCAGAATGATTCCCAGGTTCCTGTTGTAACTTCTGTACATGCACACAAGTGTAGTGTGTTGTGAGGTTCAGGTAATATATTTGAATTTAATCTCTAATCTATGAGTTATCAAATCAGTGTAAAAAGTGACCATTTTCAAACCACTTTGTCACATAGGACACTGATCCCATCAATTCTTAGCCCACATTTATTCTTATTTTCCTGGATTTTAAGCTCTGAATCCATGACAACCCTAGTGTAGCCAAGCTATTTCCATCAATATCTGGACCTACAAATTCCCATTAGAGAAGACTGACTCATCTGTTTGGCACATGGAATAAAATTCTCAGTTTCATTGATATTTTTGCTGGTTTCTCTTCTCAGGCCTATATTATTCCTCCTTTATTAAAATCCTCCAATGACCAACTGAAAGTCTACTTTCTAGAATATGCTTTGTTATTCAAACTTTCTGCTGTATACTGCCCTCCCATAGGACACACTTGCACACTTCCTTATAAAGCTTGAAAACAATATATTATTTTCATATTGTTCTGTATGTAGAAAACTTCCTGAAAACTTGAAAATCATGTGAGAGTCTTCTGTGGGTATGTTTCTTGAAGCCTAGCATAGCTTTCTTCTTATTCTATGATGGTATATGAATATCAGAGTAATACATGGGATGATTTCATAGTTGTTAATCCCCAAACTTGACCTGTTTGTGGTCATTCCATTCACTGGAATGGCTCATTGACCTCATCAGCAACATAATATTTGTCATGAAAGTGGGGTCAATTATTCATTGCTTCTTGAACATCAATATACTGTTTCAGACTGCAGTTAAAAGCGCATCCTTAAAAGAATATAAAAATCGGATGATTCACATAGAACAGTCATGTGTATTACATTAGAAACTCCTGGTCATATAGGATGAGACTAAATGAAAGGATCTCTAGGATATTGAAACAAGAGCTTTATCTTGTGTGATTGTGGCTCTTAATGCACTCCGTTATTCCTCTTCTGTTTAGTTTCCTTCTGGTTAATCTCATATTGTTACTGTATCTGACTTTGTGACCTGGTATATTGTATGTATGTTTATTTGATTATTTAAAATAGGAAAGAGAAGTGGGGAAACCATATGATTGGGAGAGGTGTTGGGAGAGGAAAATGGGGACAAAACCATGAGAGGTGGTATCAATGTGTGAGAAGTAAGACACCTACTCTCTGGTGAATATAACTGTAATCCCTCTATACATTACAATAAACAAAAAGACACTTGTCAAAAATGAATACTTTGCTTCTCAAGTGTAGTCTTAAGATAGCTATCAAACATTTGGAGCCCAGTACCTTTACCACTTCAGAAAAAAATTACTGCTATTTTCTATATGAAATTACTGAGCTATGAAATTATGAGTATATAATGAATTAAGGATGATTTCATGAGTGAAAAAGAATACTAATCGCTGGCAACACTTTGAGTTCCTAATTCCATGTGTTCATTGACAGGTTGTCCATGATATTGATACAAATAGAGCAATCTTTTTGGTGCCCAACTGTCCGGACTTATGTGATGATATAAAAGTAAAATTTTCTTCTTCGGTGAGTCCTCAAGTATCCTGCATGATTGTTTGCTCTTTTGTTTGGTCTGGGTTTGCAATTTCCTTTGCTGCAGTTCCCTAAAATATAAAGGACAGATAAAAATGCATGTCTCGGGAAGGGGAGGAAAACACAAAACAAAGTCATCAGAATTTCTTGTATATATTTAAAATATTTCTGATCACTTTCTTCTGAATTGTAAGCAATTAATATCTGTTACTTATCAAATGAGAAAAGTATGAAAGCAAAGATGCTAAAAAGAAACCGACATTGTTGACTTTCCATAAGAGTAATTACAGTTATGTTGTCTATCTTTTAAACACGTCATGATCAGTGCGTTTACCAAATGTGAGGGAGATTTTACTTTCCTGTCCATAATTATCTATTGACTTGCTATCATTAGTATAACTGTGTAATTTTAATGGATCAGCCGTACATGTCATGTCTGAGTGTCATATATGACTATAATGATTTTCTATGAAATCATCTATTCCTACTCTCAGTAAGAACTTCCATGTGTTCTGTATGCCCTCCTTCATTACCTGCTTGCTCACTGCTGAGCAGTCTTAGGGACTGAGATGTGAATGTGAATGTTGAAGCAAGTGACCACCTGGGAAGTCTCTCCATTTCAATGTTTCCCCTTGGATAACAGAACCACTGTGAATTCTTGCTTAGCTAGTGTCTCTAAACAAACACTGTGGTTTTTTTCCCTGGTGCAGGGGGTCTTGATGAGAGCTAGTTTTGTGATTATTAAGGGTTAAGATGGGATGGCATGCTTGTGAAAAATGAGGAAATTATTGATTACTGGTTTGTTTTGTTTTTGGCCATACTTTGGTTTGGATTTTTGCTTGGTTTACTTGCTTGGCTAAACATCTATCACTCGAGTCATGCCTCCATCCCTGTTTCTTTGCTGGTTAACGTGGAAACAATATTTTACTTTTTGCCATGGCTGACTTTGATCCTCCAGATCTCAGCTTCTTGTGTAGCTAGCCATCACCAATATTGATGCCTAATTATTCAAACTAGTTGTCAGTTATGGAAATAGATGTGAGTTCTATGTCTTTGGGCTGACTCTCAAGGACTCTGTCTCTGGACAGGACCATACATTCCAGCTTTGTTGTGATGGAGCTCCAGGTGAAATGGCTGTGGATGCTGTACAGTGTGTCTTTCACAGTATGATTGTTTACCCTGGTGGGGAGTGGCTTAATGTCTAATTGTCCCACTGGTGACCATGGATCCTCCTCACAGGAAACTTGTTTGTACTGACAGATGACCTATAGCTGCTGTCTGACTTTCTACCAAATTAATCACTCTAGGAAAACCCTGAATAGAGCAGGTTGTATATGCTTATTACATAAGTCACCAACAAAGCATGAAAACACAACACAGTGAATAAGAGAAGCAGTTTATGACAGAGAAGGGAAAGGCACCACATCTTGCAGGGCCAGTGGATGGAGGGGAGCCATCCAGGGGAAACTGATACCTGACCAGTGGAGGGACACAAGGCAACGTTAGAAGCAAATAACATTCTCTTGGGGGCCAGGTGTGCCCTTAGCAGGTTTTCCATGGGAGGTTTCATTGTGGTCCAAGGTGCTGTAACACAAGTAGTCACTATGACATATCTTCAGAGGTCCCTGGTAGTATGGAGTCACTAGGTCAAGTGCATTGTATCTGCTGTCACATAGACAGGTGATCACTAGAAATTGGGTGCATGAGACAGGTGTCTAGCTCATTCCCACTGAGGAACTGAGAGGTAGCAGAGACTGGAAACTGTTGGGGGTGGCTGTGCCCTGCTTCTGGTATTCCAGCCTAACAGAGTCAAAATGAAAGCAGAGCAAACAGAAAGGATGAAGAATTCACCACAGTATGTTTGGGGTGTGTGTGTGTGTGTGTGTGTGTGTGTGTGTGTGTAAACATAGGTCTTTAGTTGATTCTTTAGTGGTGTTCTAATCAGATTGAGAGATCATTGTCTATATTTATCATATAAAACATCCCTGAAGTTGAATTGGTGCCAAATGGTCATTCTATGTTTAACTTATTGAGAAACCCACAGTTGCTTTTCTACCATTGCTTTCCCATTTGGCATTTGTGTCAGCAAGGTCTGAGGACTCCAGTGGTCTGTGGTTTTGCTGAATTTTGTTGGTGATCCTAGTGGGTGAGACAGTAGAAGTCCAGCTCTGCTCTGCATGTGCTTGCCACCTTTGGGGTATACTCTCTGACTAACTGAAGTATATGCTCAAACCCTTGGTGTTTGTTGCATCTGCTTTTGTTTTTCAGACATTAGTTTTTGAATTAAAAATATTGTGAATACAAGATCCCATCCAGATACAAAATATGCCTATGTTTCCCTCTATTTTGGTGCTACATTTTTTCACCCTGATTATGTCTTTTAATGAAATCCAACTGAACACTTGTTTTCTATTTTATTGTAGTAATTTTGATCCTTTATATTTTTAATGAAAAAGTATTCTCTTCAAGCCTCTGAGTACATTGTAATAGATAGGATGTTGCAATTGATGTACACAAAAAGGCAGAAGGAAGGAACGTCAACCCCAATGCAATTATTAGTTTTTGATATCCATTTTATTATACAAATCACCTCTTTCTTTAATCATGTGTTTTTAGAAGCTTCCAAACTATTATGATGACTGTGCATTCTTCATGTGGTTCCATACATCTCTCATAGAGAAGAACAGGTAAGGACAGATTGTAAGACAGATTGGCAATTCCTTTGCCTACTATACTAAGCTCATTTTCTACAAAAATAAAGAATTGCTTAAGCAAACATTTCCTATCCCCTACCACAAGGCAATGTGTCAGTGAAGAGGCAATTACCCAGATCATAGTAATGATCAAGTTCTCTCACGACGTGTACATCTACCCGGTTCCTGGAATATAGAAAGGTCTAGGTGAATGTCACTTTATTGGATCATGATTGGTGGGATTAGTCTAGGGAGGCTTTAGCTGGCTTTCTTCTGCTGTAGGCACATTTCCATGTAGGACAGAAGTTTTAAGGCCTGAGAAGTATTAGCAATTTCAAAAGCATTGTTTGGTTAACCTCCCCTTTGAAAAGGTTTCCTCATGACTGAATGATGTATTATTGCTAAGAACCTACTACTTTATCTAGAAACTCATTCCTGAACCTACAAAGACTCAGTTTTCAGGAGTATTGACCTGTGGTGGTAAAAAGAAAAACACTTTCTAGATCATCCATATCAAGGCAGAAATGACTGTTGCCATGTCCTCATAAAAGTGTGAGGGTATATATGAAGACCTTGGAGCTGGGGGAGGTGGCTCAGGCCTATTATCCTAGCTACTCAAGAGCCTGATCTGAAGATTAAGGCTCAAAGCCACCCTGGGCACTAAAGGACCTGAGACTCTTATCTCCAATTAACCTCTAGAAAAGGGAAATAGGGGTTGGGTTAAGGGTAGGGTGTTATTCTTGGGTTGTAGAGCTCAGGGACAACACTCAGGCCCCATGACCCACCAAGAGGGAGAGAGAGAGAGAGAGAGAGAGAGAGAGAGAGAGAGAGAGAGAGAGAGAGAGAGAGAGACAGAGAGAGACAGAGAGAGAGACAGAGAGACAGAGACAGAGAGACAGAGAGAGAGAGACAGAGAGAGAGAGACAGAGAGAGAGACAGAGAGACAGAGAGAGAGAGGGGGTGGGATAATGAAGACCTTAGGCCATGAGTTTGTCCTAGTGGTAGAGTGCTTGTCTAACATGGACAAAGACCCAGGTTTGATTCCTCGGTACCACATACATAGAAAAAGCCAGAAGTGGTGCTGGATAGTATTGGTTACATCCAGTGCCAGACTTCTCTTGAAATCTGAACTGGGCCTGATAATACCTCAAATCTATTAAGACAGCAGCAAGAAAGCCTCATTTCTACAGATTTGTAACTCACATACAATTTGATTTTGGAAAGAGTAAACTCTACATTTAAAGGAAAATTTCTATCCATTTTCCTACGTGTCCAGCTGTCTCTTGAGCAAAGTCCTCGACAAAGGCAGGGTGTTTACTTGTTGCTTCTTGTCAAACTGGTTCTTGCTAAAGGATAGCTTTGTCCTTTCCACCACCATCATCTCATTGGAGATTATAAGAACATTGGATCCTCCTTTTTGTAGTCATTTCTGGAAAATTGGTATCATTTTTTCCTTGCTTGATAAATCTTTTTTACACTGATGAGATTGTGGCTTAGACAAAAACATCATTTCACCGATTCAGGGCGATATAGCTGGGCACTGGTGGCTCAGTGACCTGTCATTCTAGCTACACAGGAGGCTGAGATCTGAGGAACACAGTTTGAAGCTAGCCTGGGCAGGCATGTCTATGTCACACTTATCTCCAACGAGTCCTTGAAAAATCAGAAATGCAATTGGAGCTCAAGTAAGAGAGGGTCAGCTTGAGCAGAGAAAGTTTATTGAGAACTCAAGGTCATGAGTAGAAACCCCACTACTGACATTAACGAAAACAAAGACAAATACAAAAAAAACCCCAGAACACTATTTAATTACGAGGTTTCATTATACACCCAATTATGTCTTGGTAATTATTGTGACAGTCCTGGGGCTTGAACTCATGGCTTCTGCACTGTTCTTTGGCCTTCTCAATGCTAGAGTCCTACCACTTGATCCACAGCACCACTGTCAGCTTTTCCTATGTATGTGGTACTGAGTCATTGAACCTGGGTCTTCATGCATGCTAGGCAAGCACTCTTACACTAGGCCAAACTCCCAGCCCCTTGGTAACTTTTGTCAATTATAAACACTTAGAATATATGTTTCTTTGTTTATTTGAAGTAGGGAAATGGGGGAAACAACATGATTGGAAGGGGGTGGGTGGAGGGAAACAGGGAGAAACACATGAGAAGGTGTATTAATGTGTGAGAAGACCTGCACCTCCTACTACCTGACAAATGAAATTTAAAAAGTTTTACAAAACACTTAGATAATATGCTCAATGTGGGTGTCAGTAATTCTCTAACAGGCATGTTGTGACTGATCAATTTGTTTCTGAAGATTAAGGTCTTTTATGTCATTCCAAAGAGGCAGAATGGGCTAAGTAGTGAAGACAAGTAGGACTTAAATCCTGGTTGCAGCCAGCAAGTCTCTTTGTAAACAAGGGTGTGCTATTGGATGACTATTCTGTTTTGGTTTTATTGTTCTTGTTTTAATGTCGGGAGAATGTAAAGATGGATTACAGTTATATTCGTCAGGTAGTAGGTGCATTACTTCTCATATAATTGTACCCCTTCTCATGCTTTTGTCCCCTCCTCCACCTCCCAGTCCTCTCTTTTCCCCCCTTCCCTTCCCTGTTTCAAATAAACAAATAAATTTGTATACAATACACCAGGTAGCAAGTCACACACAGTAACAACATGAGAAAAACCATAAGGGCAAAAAAACGAGAAGAGAAATAACATAGTACATTAAGAACTACAATCACATACTGTAAGCCCTAAAAGAAAATGTAATGACTTTTTTTCCTGTCCTTAGACTTTATTTAACACGAGCTGACCTGGACAATCCACATAAAGAAAAGACATGGAACATTTATCGTCCAGACTTTGCTGTAGATATATTCTTTGAAGAAGTCTTTCAGTGACAAACACACTATATTCTGTATGTTTATTAAATAAATTATATATTGGTAATAGTAACCTCTCTTCAGAGTGTGTATGTTTCTATGAACTCATCAATGCATGTATACATATGTACATACATCATAATCTTGAATTGGCTAGTTTATGAATTTACCAATTGTATGTCTCCACAACTACTGGCCTTCTTCTCTCAACTCATTTTCTTTCTTCCCTGTGTATCCATTTTTCAGAATTGCTACAAAAAAGCCAGGAGTGGTGGCTCACTCCTGTAATCCTAGCTACACAAGAGGATGAGATCTGAGGATCTGGGTTCAAAGCCAGCCAGGGTACTAAAGACCATGAGACTCTTATCTCCAATTAACCACTAGGAAAACCGGAAGTGGCCCCTGGCTCAAGGGCCAGGGCAATAGCCTTGAGCTGAAGAGCAAAGGGATAGTGCCCAGGCCCAGAGTTCAAACCCCATGACCAGCAGAAAAAAAAGTACTGCTAGAAAAATATTCATATAATTTACATCATTCTACCTCTAATAATCTATAGTGAAAATAATTTATTTCCAATACACTATGTTACAAGCTCTTTAAATTTTAAAAAGAGTTTTCAGGTAAGATAGGTATTTAGAACTACTTATGTTCCAGCAGTAACCCTCTTGGGAATTTATCCAAAAGATTGAAAGTCAGTATACAATAAAGATATATATATATATATATATTTATATACCTCCATGTTCATTGATGCACTAATTACTATACAACCATGTTAGGGAAACAGCTCAGATGCCCTACATCAGATTGATCCAGAGAGAGAGGAAGAGTGAGGAATTTTATATCAAAATGGACCTAGGTAACTTGAGAAATGGAAAAGATTGGGAGAAATTGGGAAAAATGCGTGGCATGGATCAACATGCATTGCACTCAGAAAGTGACATGTTCGATTGAAACCACTAATTAAATATAATGTACTAATTAAATGTAATGCAGAAAAGATTTTCCAAAGATGTTTCAACTGGGAGATAATGCCTCATGCCTGTAATCCTAGCTACTCAGAAGGCTAAGATTTGAGGATCCCAGTTCAAAGACTGCCTGGTCAGGAATGTATGTGATTCAGATGTCCAGTTAATCACGTCCCCAAAAAAGTAAGAAGTGGATTAAGTGTTAGAACACTACACTAGAGCCATAAAGCTCATGACAGTGCCCTGGCCCTGAGTTCAAGCACATAATGGGCACATACCCAGGTACATTCCCACATGTATGGGCTCTCCCCCTCTCTCTCCCTCCCTCTCTCTGTCTCTCTCTGTCTCCTTCTCTCTCTCTCTCTTTCTCTCTCTCTCCCTCTCTTTCTCTCTCTTTTGCTCTCTCTCTCTCTCTCTCACACACACACACACACATACATATATATACACACGTGCACACACAAATTTTAAAAAGGAAAATAGACTTTTCAATATCATAGAAGAGCAAAGTTATTAGTATACTTCGGTAGCTACTTTAGAGAGTTATTCATGATAATTCTAAAAATAATAACATTTATGGAGCCCAATCATAATAAATCCAGTGCCTAGAAGCTCTTCAATAGTAAATTCATTTAGTCCTCATAATTCAAGTGCTATCATTACTTCTATTTTCCTGGGAAATTAGAAGTTTGGACAATTAGATATATCAAAAAATTAGTAAAGTAACAAATTCAGGATTTACACCCAACATAGTAATCTAATACCTTGGATAGCATGCCAGTAAGGGAATAGCTTTCTCTATTTTTTCTTATTCACTTGGTACCATAATGATGGACAGCTGTGGAGCAAAAACCAAGAGAATCAAAAAGGCCAATCAGAAATGATATTATTGAATTTTTCACATAAATTTCCACTAGAAATGTCTTCCTCCATTTCTGCTAAGTATCTTAAGAAATTGTGTGTGTACGTGTGTGTGTGTGTGTGTGTGTGTGTGTGTGTTTAAATTTGTCTTCTGTTGCTAACTGCAGAAAGGAACTTAAATGACATAATTAACTACAAAACATATTTTATTTCTAAATTGTTGTCATGGACTACAGTATAAAATTAAAATTGTGGGCTGGGAAGGTGGCTTAATTGTAGAGTGCTTGCCTAGCATGTAAAGCCCTGGGTTGGAATTCCCAGTATCACACATACATGCAAAAAGCTGGGAAGTTGCAGAGAGCTAACCTTGAGTAAAAAGAAGCTCAGAGACAGTGCTCAGGCACTAAGTTCAAGCCCCAGGACTGGCAAAAAAAAACATTATTTATTTATTTATTTATTTATTTATTTATTTATTCATTGATTTACTTTTGTCTTCCTGCCTCAGGTTTATTGGTAGAATTGACACAGGCCACACCCCACCCTCTAGATGGCAGCCAGGGAGCCACAGCAGTTCACCTGTCATCACACTGGCAGACAAAGGTCTTCTCTGTGGGGCCTCCACAGAGCCCTCCAGCTTAGAGGCTGGAGTCAGCGCACCCTTAGGAGGCTGTGGCCTGAGCACCCTTAGGAGCTGGGGCCTGGGCCTTAGCTGGCATTGCAGCTGGAGTCTGGGCCTTGGATTGTGCCCTAGCCAAGGCCTGGGCCCTGGCCTTGGGCCAGGTGAGCCTAAGACCTTTGGAAATGTAGGAATGCATGTGATTCCCAAGCTTGGGGTGGGCTATGTAGGCAAGTTGCTGGAGCTTGCTGGTAGCCTGCTGTGGAACTTGTGTTTGTTGCTTTGGGCTTCTCAGGGTCTGATGGCCTTGGGCCACGTTCTCATGGCCTTGGCATCGTTGGCCTTCATCTTCTTAAAGCCCTTCTTGTTGTGCTTCTTAGCAACATGCATGTTCCTCAGGAACTTGGGGTCCTCCCCTTCAGAGATGCGTATCTTTGTGATCTGGGTGTCCTGATGCCATTTCTGTGCCATTTCCTGGACTGTTGTGTGTAGTGTGGTTCTTGGACTCGGCCATGTCTATCTGAACCACAAACCCACCGGAGCTGATGCACCTGGACTCAGGAGGGAACATTTGTTGTTTAAAATTAAATTCTGTACAAGTTTCTCGTTAGGTGAAATGACAAAAACAGTAATTTATACAGCAGCCCAAAGAACTGAGCTGAGGGACACGAAAATATATCATGATTCCTGGCCGCTGCTCAGTGGGCTCAGCTATGAAGACCACAGTGGACAGCCAGCCCGGAGAGACGACCCTGAGAGCCTGACTGCCAATAAACCATGAAAGGGCGATAGGAAAGCTGTGACTCACGTCATACAGCACCAGCATTGAGCAAAAACAGCTAAAGGAAAATACATTCATCCAGTACCAGCACAAACACACACAAAAACTTAAAATATAAAATATACCTAGAACTAAACCAGGGTGGTGGTTAATAGCCTGTGATCTGGAACTAGACTGCCATGTTTGATCTCAGTCTTCCCTGCTGGCCTCTCTCAGTCAAATTCACTGGGCCCCTAATTCTCCTATAAACAGTTGACAGTAACAGATCCTATTCCATTTGCAAGGCCCTTGAAACTGTTGGCTCAAGCAAGTGCTCGTTATGTTAGCTGCTACTCCTATTTGCACAGTATACTTAGACACAAGTGAAGCTATTAGATAGCAAGATACTCTAGGTTTATGGCTACTGTCTAGACTGTAGACCAAACCTAAGTTAATTCTGTTGAAAATTGAATTGTTCATTCTGAAGACATGGTCCAGATTTCAGGGTCTCCTCCAAGGAGCTGAATCCAATGTAAGAGCACAAGAGTCCTTATTGCAAGCTCGAGCCTGGACTCAAGACCGACACTGACACAGCAGGTCTGAATTGAGAGGCCTGACTTCCTGTTGTACACGGTTTCTATAGGGTTAGCTCACAGGGTTGATGTATTATTAATTGATTGGCTAGTGCTAGGGGATATGTGCCGAGCTGCAGGGCAGCTGAAGGGCAGCTGGCCAGGGTATCTCAATGGTTATCACAGGATGTTTCGATGGTTATTTTATCCTGGGGCCTCAAATCACTGGGAGTAGGCTGTAATTTATTACTTTCTTTGAAACTGCTATCTCTGCTGGTTTAGAGTTAGTTCAGAGTGACCTTCCGGTGGGGCCTGCTAAAAAATACCTTTTTGCTGAAGTTCATACAACTTCAATATTAACTTAGGCTTCCCAGTGGTACACTGACACAGCCTCTGCTTAGCAAGTGCTGGGTCTTAGGTTTGATCCCCAGCACCAGGCACACATACACACACAAATACTTCTTGGAAATGTCCTTTTCAGACAACCTTCCCATAAGTATCACGTTTAGACTCCTACTGGCCTTTGGTAAAGTCATGATTGGCATTTACTAACATCTGACCAAATCTGAGCCCCAGTACCTGACACCTATAATCCTGGCTAGTTAGTATGTGGAGCTGAGAGGATCAAGGTTCAAAGCCAATCAAGGCAGGGAAATCCATCAAACTTTTTCTGCAGTAAACCACATAAAAAAATCAAAAGTAGACCTGTGCTTAAGTGATAGAGCATCAGCCTTGCACAAAATAGCTAAGCAACAGCACACAATCCGTGAGTTCAAACCCAGTATCATCACACACACACACACACACACACACACACACACACACACACACACACGTACTCTCGCACACAGGCACCACAAACCACCAGTTTATTCACACAATATTGCATAGAATGCATGCAATTGATAGAATAAGATTTGATTCATGTGCTAATTCCAAGAACTAGACATACTTTGATTACTGTGCTGTTAACACAGTCTTCTTACGTTACTTGTCTCCCATGGTCTTGCCTGTCTGGCCAGCTGCAAAGAGCCAAAGTTGGCAGTTGGAATGGGAGCTCCTGTCACAGGTATTGGGGTTGGAGAGAGGCCAAAGTCAGAGGAGCTGGATAGCAGGAGGACTAGTGGTAGGCAATTATAGTAGTGAGGAGTGTTGTGCTTTATTTAATTTTTGTTATGTTTTGGGGTGTGTGTGTGTGTGTGTGTGTGTGTGTGTGTGTGTGTGTGTGTGTGTTTGTATTTGCCTGTGAGACTGTCCTGGGACTTGAACTCAGGGCGCGGGCATTAAACTTATATTTTTTTGGTTCAAGTTTTGTTCTTTGTGCCTAGAGCCACAAATCCACTTGTAGATTTTTGGTTGTTTCTTGGAGATAAGAGTCTCACTGACTCGGTACCAGCTTTCAATCACAGTCCTCATATCTCAGCCTCCTGAGTAGCTAGGATTAGTGACAAGAGACACAATGACCTGGCTGTCTGAAGTTTTAACAAGGACTACCTCATGTAGTTTTCCTCAGAAAGACTACAATGTGGCAACGGGGAAATTCATATTGGACATTTGGAAACTGAGGCTCAGAGGAGGGAAGTTCCAACCCAGGGGGCACTGCCACGTAGGCACTCACAGCTTTGCTTCTCTGAAGTCCTGTCTCTGTGGCTTCCTGACCAGGCTCTTGATTGAGCTATGGGTTTCTGTTGCTGCACACCCTCTTGTGGGGTGTCCCCTGAACACTGAGGACACTGGGGTGGGATCATCCTCTGGGATGTTCCTCATGAGCCCCACTGTGTGTGCAACGTCAGCCAAGGCCACCACCTTCTTCATGCCAGAAGTACCTACTCCCACGTGCAGTAGCCAAAATGTACTGTCTAGAAGCCCCCCTGCTTCTGCAGTCAGGGCAGTCCGCTGCCCTGGCATCGGGTGAACACCACACATTAGCCTACCTTCCCGGGGTGGCCACACAACAGCCCAGGGGAGAAAGAGGTGCTCTCCCTTCTGCTCATCCATGCTACACTGACAATATTTGCTCTCCCGGGTGCCAGGGATCAATAATCCTAACTACACAGGGGGCTGAGATCTGAGGATTGTGGTTGGAAGCTGATTCAGGTAGAAACACCAGTCCACGAGACTTATATGTCATTAACCACAAAAAACCACATGTAGAACTGTGGCACAAGTACTAAAGCACACTCCCCTTGAAAGATAAAGCAAAAGAACAATGCCAAAGGCCTGAGTTCAAGCCTCAGTATTAGCAAAATCATAAATAGGGAGAGAGCAAGACAAGTACTATGTGTCTTGCCTATAATCCTAGCTACTTTTGCAACTTAACACCTTTGTATCTCAGCTTTATAAAAGCAATAAAAATTTTTATAAATGCTCTCTAAAAGGATGATGGAGAGGAGGGTAGTGACAGGAGGCAGAGGTCAGCTGTGTGTGGGTCTGGCAGATCCCTGTGCGGTGCTCAGGTGCTGTGTTTTCTTTGCCCAAAGTAGAGGGGGACCCCCTTAGCATAGGGCAAAATGCTAGGTATTGAAGGTCTGTCTTTGGAAGATTCTAGAGACACTGCAGGGAGCATGTGTGTGATTCTTGGGATTGGATGTGGAGGCTGCTGTCCCTCTCTGTTCCAGAGCCTGTGGGCCAATAACTGTCCTAGCCTCCATGTGGTCTCAGTTGTCCCCAGTGCCACTCAGTCACAAACTCTAAATCCAAGTGAACAGGGAACAGATTTACTAGATCCAAAGCACATCTTGGTATGTAAGATGCAACCTTGTAGATGTTTTTGCCAGGCTTTGTGAATTCACGGAATGGCCTCCTATCTGGATCTGAACTCTTCTGTGCTGCATTCTTTCACAATCACCTTTGGGCACCAGGAGGAAATAAAGACTCCCTAAGAAGCATCCTGTGTGGAAACAACAGCCTTAAGATGCGTCTTAGCAGCTGAAAACCAATGGCCCAAATCTCAGGAGATAATTTGGTCCCTGTTTTGTTCCTGTAATAAGTGATAACAGCTTCTCTGGAATTCTTCTAGGGACAATGTCTGAGCTCACTAATGGTCAACCAGGCCACCGTGGGATTTGGGACTATTTTTTGTATGCAAGCTCTTCTCCCTGCCTTCCCCTAAGCCTCCCTATTTAACCTAAAATCCATATCTGTACCTCTGAAGACAGCTGAAGAAGTAGTGCTATCTTCCTAAGCCTGCTATAAACTAAATATCCTTTACCCACACTTCACCATATCACTTTATTTGGCTTCTCTAGGAGAGTGGCTGGACCTATTGTGCGTAGGGCTCCTTGATTTGATGGCTGGAGTCTAAAGTCCCAGTTTCAGGTACAATAATGGTGCAGACAGTTTCAGACTGGGTTTCTGATTTCAAACCTGGGCCCATATGGTTCTTCCTTTCATTAATCCAGAAGATAACAAGGGGGGCCGGGAGTTTGGCCTAGTGGTTAAAGTGCTTGCCTTGCATGCATGAAGACCCGGGTTCGATTCTTTGGTACCACATACATTAAAAAAAAAGCCAGAAGTGGTGCTGAGGCTCAAGTGGTAGAGCTCTAGCCTTGAGAAAGTCCAAGGACAGTGCTCAGGCCCTGAGCTCAAGCCCAGGACTGGCAAAAAAAAAAAAGAACATAACAAGGACTTTCAATTAGTCCAGCACAAGGTGGCTCACGCCTGTAATTTAGCTACACAGGAAGCTGAGATGTGAGAATCAAGATCCAGAGCCAGCCTGGGCAATCAAATCCAAGAGAACCTTATCTCCAGTCTTCCAGGAAAAAAGACAGAAGTGGAGCTTTGGCTTATCAGTTTTCTGCTTCAAGTAGAAATAGTTAAGGGAGAGCATAAGGCTCTGCTTAAAACCCTAGTACGAACACACACAGTCATGAACATATGCACATATGGAGGCACACACACACACACACACACACACACACACAAACACACACACCGACACACACACACATACCACACACAAAGATTTCATAAAAAATAATAGCAAACTGATCACCAGGAAAAAGAGACGAGGCTGTTTTTTTTTCCTTTCCTCTTTCTCTCTTTTTTTTTCTCGTATGTCAGCATGATTGACCTCAAGGCCTGGGCCCTCTGTCTAAGCTTTTCATTCAAGGCAGGCATCCCACCACTTTGAGTCATAATGCTACTTCCAATTTTCTAGTGTTTAATTAGATGTGAGAAACTGAAAGGTTTTCCAGCTTTAGCAGACTTGGAACTGCAGTCCTCAGTCTCCTGTGCAGCTGAGATAACAGGCGTGAACTACTGGCCTCTCACATTTTTTATTCCCCTTTCTTTTCATCCGGTGTTCTCATTCTATATCCTTGGAAGAATGGGGGGAGGAATGGTGGGAGAAATGCAGCAGTGGTATTCTCTGGATATTATATTGAAAATAATCTCCAAATCTTGTAGGTGGGAGCTGGGCACCAGTGGATCTAAACTATAATCCTGGCTTCTCAGGAGGCTGAGATCTGAGGATCATGATTCAAAGCCATCATTGGCAAGAAAGTCTGTAAACTCTTATCTCCAATAACAATTCAGGAAAAGCTGGAAGTGATGCTGTGGCTCAAGTGTAGAATACTAGCCTTGAGCACAGAGAGGCTCAGGGACAAAGCTCAGACCCTGAGGGCAAGCCTCAGGACTGGCAAAAACCAAAAACTTGTGGGTGGGGATAGAGGAAAAAACTAGGAGATAGTGAGGAAATGGATGCCACTGTTTCAACATCAATATACACATGACCTGACTGTTGACATAATCCCTCTGCATATCATCTTTCTATGATCAGTAAGAAAAATGAAAGCATGTAAATTGAATTTAAAAAATTTATAGCTGTTCAATTGCCTATAACGTGTAGCTTTATGACCTCTCTGCATTCCCTCCCTCGTCACTCAGCTTCCTTCAGTAGAAGTGGGTTTTCTTTTCCCTTCCCCCTCCAGAGCTTTAAAATCTGCCAGAATCCTTGGGCTCCATTGTTTCTAGTCCAAGTCTCTGTCTGGCTAGCTCAGAGATACCTGTGCTCACAAATGGCTCTGGGCCAGAGCCTATTCTTGTTTATTAACCCAGGGAAGCTGTGTTAAATGTTTGCGGTTATGGTCTTGTGGTCTAGGTCTCTCCTAGGCCCTGGATTGGAGGAGGGCTCTCTGAGCACCGAGCAACAGGGAAAGTTGGGAGCATCTGAAGCTAAGAAATAACGGGTAAGGTACCATCTTCTCAACACCATACCCTAAAGCTACTACAAGCAAACTGGACTACTAGTGGCTGAGCAGTAAAGGAAGGAACTCAGAGACAACAGTAAGGTAGATATTACAGGCAATTAAAAGGCTGTTTTGTATTCTATTTTATTTTTTGCCCAAGGCCTGGTATTTGAACTCAGGGCCTCATGTTCTCCCTTACCTATTTACACTCAAGGCTGGCACTCTACACCCTGACCCACAGCAATTTCCTGCTTTGTTTCTGGTCAATTGGATATCAGAGTCTCAGAGGCTTTTTTGCTTGGCCTGCCTCAAATTGCAATCCCAGTCTTCAGCCTACTGAGTAGCTACGACTACAGGCACGAGCAACCATCTTCTGATGATTTTCTGGTTTTGTTTCTGTTTTTTTATGGGCCTTTCTCTTGAGAAGGGGACATAATTCACCAACAGTTTATTGATTTAACATAGCTTAGCAGAATTAACCCAGTTCCTGTATTCTAGTCCTAACTTGCCTAATTCTAGCCTGCCTATCCAGTGCACATGCTGGACCCACCACTCTGACATCTCTTAGTTTCTAAGTCAAACAGGGCCTGCCAGTCAGTTGGTAGATGCAGTTCCCAGTCCTGTCATGGTGTGAGCTCTGGGGCCCCATCAGTCCTCATCAGTCCTCTCGGCCCAAGAGTAGCTCCAGTAGAGCAAAGATCCTCAAACCACAGTCTTGGTTAAGGCCAGAAAAATTGCTGACCCTCATTTTTGGTCTTTTGGTTATATTGGGCATTGGCTGTTCCTCTCTGGCCCAAACTCCTTCTTGTTTATTTTGCTTGGTTAGGGCCCAGAAAAGTCTCTTTTCAATTAGTTGTGCCCAGGGGTGTGATGGGTTCTTACCTTTTGACCTATGGCAAGGTGTCTGGTTCTTAGCCATTTGCAATTACTCTATCCCGTGTGCCTGGATGCTGGCCATTTCCATCGTTACTGCCACATTCCCTGTTCTAGTGGTTTTATCTCTTATGGCCATATGCCTTTAGATACAAGTTGGCATTAACAATATACTTCTAGAAGTAGTTTAGCTATATTTCATCCCATTGTTTTTCATTCTAATCATATTCATTATATTAGTATTTTCACATCATATTCATCTAGTATTTTCATAATATATTCATTATTCTAGTATTTTCCCATCCTATTCATTATGTTAGTATTTTCACATTATTACCCCCTGTTCTACCTTCATATCTTTATGGTCAAAACAGCCTTGAACTCAAGGCCTGAACCCTGTTCCTGAGCTTTTTCAAACAAGGCTAGTGCTGTACCACTTTCTGTCACAGCACCACTTACTGTTTTCTGATGGGTAATCGGAGAGATGAGTTTTTATTGATATAATTGCCAAGGTTGACTTGGAATTCCAGTGTTCAGATCTCAGCTTTTCAAGAAGCAAGGATTACAGGTGCATTTGCTGCCTGTTTATTAATTATAAGCTTTGGACATCCAAGCCTATACATCTGGTATTTTAGCCTTTTTCTAGGGGAAACCTAGGTCTCACCTGGGGACATGAGTGAGCACATGGCCAAAATCGGGCAGGAGTCCAAGGTGACCAGAGGGGTCCAAATTGGTCCTCTATGCAGTGGAGGTGCCGTGCTCCCTGGGCCACATGTTCTGGACATCTGAGACATCACAGGAATCCAGCATGCTCCTGGCCACTGTGTGTGTGTGCGTGTGTGTGTGTGTGTGTGTGTGTGTGTGTGTGTGTGTGTGGTTATTGGTCCTTAAACTCAGGGCCTGTGACCTAGTCTTTGGAGAAAAATTAAGAAAGATGAGCAAGCAAGAAGGAAGGAAAGCAGGCAAGCGGGTGCTCAGGTGGTAGAGCAGTACCCTGGCTACCACGGCCCCCACTCCGGGGCCAGGGCCAGGGGGACCCATGTGGGGTTCTGCACCTCACATAGGACAAGGAAGGCCATAGGCCTGAGGGGCCCTGAGGAACTGAACTTTGCCTAGTCCTACCATGTGTGGAAGGGAGCAGCGTGACTGGGAAGACAGGACATTCTCCCAAAGCTCCCAAGCACATCCCCTACCCAAAGAGCAGAGCAAGGAGGTTTCCAGTTAAGGAACCCAAGGCCTCATATCCCACCCTCCCCTGTTTACCAATTTATGCCTAGCATATGAGGACTCAAATGTGTTCAGAAAAGGGCTTGGCATTGAGGTAGAAATACACAAAGGCACGACAGGCAACTACCTGTTATTCACACATACGGCAGGCGAGTGATAACCTTACAAAACAGAGGACATCAGAAAGTTTTTCTGTAAGCAGGGGAGAATTAACCCTCAATAGACCCTGTCCTGAAATAGCTAACAATTTATAAAACCAAGAGAAAGAGATCCAGAAGTTTGGCCTTGTGGTAGAGTGCTTGGCCACCATGCACGAAGGCCTGGGTTTGATTCATAGGTACCACATACATAGTAAAAACCAGAAGTGGTATTGTGGCTTAGGTGGTGGAGAGAAGGCCTTGAGAAAGCCATCATGTTCAAGCCCCATGACTGGCAAAAAACAAAAACAAAAAAACCCCACCAAAGCCAAACAAAATAAACAAACACAAATCTTAAGAGTAGGAATCAATTTGTTTATAAGTGACTAAAATGTTTCCAAAATTAGAGCTAAAAGGAGCAAATTATGTAGTACTCATATAAATGATATAAATCATACAGAAGCTTGATAAGGATTACTAAAGTTACCCATGTGTTGACCTCCTGTATCTTATCTGAGTAGTCCTAATTGTAAGTGATATATTTTCCTTTGACATTTGGGTGAAATTAATAAAAGAAAGAAATCACATGCTGATAGACCTGGATGCCAGTAGCTCATAGGTATAATCCTAGATACACAGGAGACTCAGAGGTTTAGGGTTCATAGCTACCCAAGACAGGTAAATACAAGAGACCACTATCTTTACTTAACCAGTAAAAAGCAAGAAAGTGGATGCTCCAGTGTTGTGATACAAAACCAGTCATAATCAAATGCCAAGCATTTGAGCCTCAGATTTCTAGCCTTACTCTACACAGACACACACATACAGATGTTACCAATTCCCCACACTACTAAGCCTAATTAGCTTTATATCATATTCATACTGTATATGCTATATATACTGGGCTTCATTGGATTGCCTCCATTTTTATGAAGCTCAGTATTAAGTGTAAAATAAATATATGCCATCATCAATTAAAATGTGATACCCAAATCACTACACTTCTAGTAGGAGAGATAAAATTTAAAAAGCCAAAACCACATGGGATCACCAAGGAATAGAGCAATTGGAACATCATACATCACTTTGGATGTAATGTTGGGAAAATCTGACATTTTCATAAAATTAACATTATGAGCTAGTAATGATTTTCCAGAATTTTTCCCTGAGAAAATGCAAGTATTATTCTAAACCAAGACTTCTATGGACTGTGTAGCCCAGGATCAGTGGCTCACACCTCTAATTCTAGCTACTCAGGAGGCTGGAATTGAGAGTATCTCTGTCCAGGGCCAGACCAAGCCAAGTGCTTGCAAGCCCTCATCTCAACAATAAATAGCTGGGCATGGTGACTCATGCCTGTCATCCCAGTTCTGGAAGAAGCCAAAGTAGGTGGCTAGAGGTCCAGGATGGCCTGGGATAAAGGAAGGACCTATCTGAACAATAACCAAAGCTAGCCAGAGGTATGTTTCAACTGGTTAAAAATTAATCAACCCTAAACCTTCCCTGGCAAGCACAAGCCTCTGAGTTCACTCACTCTAAGCATACCAAAAAGAAGACACAACCGTAAACAGGAAAAAGAGAGAATATCTGTAACAGTTGTAGGTTTCACAGCCTAAAAGTACAAACACACCTGATGTCAATGAATAGAATGAATGAATAAAATGTAATGAGGTACTATTCCAAAAGACAAAAAGAATGCAAAGGGTTCATGTAATAGTTTAAATGTATTTTTTTCAGAATGAAAGAAGTTTCATATGGAAGAGTGCTTTGTGCATTGTTACATTTATATGGAGTTCTAGAAAAAGGAATAAAACTAAACTATGGTAGGAAAGAGTTAGTATAGCTCTGGTATGGTGAAGCTTATCTGTCAGCAGCTCGTAGGAGGATGAGACAGAAGGATCTGGAATTCAAGGCCAACTAGGCTATCCCTCAGACCTGGTCTCAAAAGAAAAAAGATGAAACAGAGAGGTGGGGAGGGAGGGTGGAGGGAAAGAGGAAGGAAGGTGAACAGGAGGGAAGGAAAGAAGAAAGAGAGGTAGTGAGAGATGGAGGAAGGAAGGAAGGAAGTTAGTTGGGTATGTTGGCACATGCTTTTAATCTCAGCCCCTTTTGAGGTGGATGGAGTGTGAAGAAAATGCTAATATTTACCACATTGAGGAATTAAAAAACAAAAGTACAGAAAAAGTATTCAATCTACATGAATGAAAATGATGATACTTTCAAAACTGAATATAATTCAAAGAATGGAGAGTTGGTATGAGAGCAGAAATGGAATTAAAGTGTGCATGTCTGATGCTCAATTTATCTCTATTTTATTTTCTTTGAACAGTAGGTAGACAAATAAAATTGGAAAGAGCATTCCCAAAAGATCATCCTGAACTTCAGAAAAGTTTTCTAAGCCAGGCAGAGTGGCTCATGGCTGGAATACTAGCTAGTCAGGAGGCTGAGATGTGAGGATCTGGTTCAAAGCCAGCCTGGGACAAAAGGACCTAAGACTCTATCTCAAATTAACTTCTAGATAAGGGGAAGTGAGGCTTGGCCCAAGGGTAGGGTGGTAGCCTTGAGATGAAGAGCTCAGGGACACTGCCCAAGCCAACTTCAAGCCCCATGACCCACAATGAACAACAAAAAGAAGAAAATAAATTTTTCTAATGAGGAAATGTTAGAATTTCTAAATTTTTGCAGAAAGCATGTATTTTAAAATCTATTATGTATATTGTTCTATCATTCACTGAAACTTCAGTTGTATTTTGTACTTTATTTTCTACTGCTACATGTATTTAATTGCACCAGTTATTTTAAGACAGGGTTTTGGTTTTTGCCCAAGGTGTATGTGGACAATGACTCTCCTATTTCATACTCTGCCACAGATGATAGGAGCATGGCGCCACGGCTGGATTTCTCTGTTGAGATGGAGCCTCAGTAACTTGCATGGCCTATGGTCTACAACCATCCTCTCAATCTCAGTTTCTGATGGAGCTGAGATGGCAGGCATGAGCTACTGGGCTAAACTTTAAATTTTCTATACTTCATAAAGATGAGAAACAAACTTCTGGTGTCTCGTTTATTCATTCATGAAGCCAGCAGGTACTGATGTTTATACTTCAGTGACATGATGCAAAGACAAAGCTTCTGTGTCTCAGACACAAAAGAAGCGCCCCAATCATACCTCTTCCAGTAAGAACTCACTACATGATAGTCACACCGGGTCACATTTTCTTCCCTTTTACTTCTTTGTTTTTGTTTTTTTTTTTCCAGTCCTGGGCTGGAGCTCAGGGCCTGAGCACTGTCCTTGGACTTTCTCAAGGGTAGAGCTCTACCACTTGAGCCTCAGCACCACTTCTGGCTTTTTTCTATATATGTGGTACCGAGGAATCGAACCCGGGTCTTCGTGCATGCTACGCAAGCACTTTAACCACTAGGCCAAACTCCCGGCCCCTCTTCCCTTTTACTTTTTACCTCCTTTTCTGCTCGGAACTTGGATCCCTCCCTCTTGATTTTAAGTTTTGTTTTCAGTTGGAGGTATCATTTGTGCTGCATATGGTATTTTTATTTACTTCAGGAAATGCATTAAGTGGTCAGGTACTGGTGCTCAGGCCTGTAATCCTAGCTACTCAGGAGGCTGACTTCCGTGTGTGATACACGGAAGTCAGCCCAGGCAGGAATCCCATCATTCTCTTCAATTAATCAGAAAAGAAGCTGGAAATGAAGGTGTGCTGCGCTTAGAGTGTGCCAGCTTTGAGCAAAACAGGCAAGAACGTGGGAAAGGCTCTGAGTTCAAGTGCCAGCACTACCACCTCCCAAAATAACTCATGAGGAGAAATCTAGGCATATCCACATGTAAGCAAGTATGAGGAGTTGCTCTGAACTGTAGCACGGAAGACACACACACACACACATACATATACTCACACAGACATACACACACACACATACTACTTAAATAGCTCTTAGTTATCATTACTACATCTATGACTACTTATCTGCTATAAAATGTATAATGTGATGCCTTGACCTCAATGAGTTATTCCCTTACTATAGACATTTTCTTGGTAGGTCATGGAGCTTGAACTCTGAGCATGGGTGTTGTCCCTGAGCTCTTCAGGTCAAGGTTACTGCCTTTTCCCTTGTGCCACAATCCCACTTCCACTACAGATATTCTTTAGAGACAACTGTCTTTGCCTACATATGCTGCCTTTAAAGTGTTTAATTGTAGGGGTACAGCTTGTAACACCCAATCCTCTCTGTATTTTACAAGTTAATTATATCTCCTTAGTGTGTATAGTTTAATAGTTTAAATAGATGTGAGACTGGCATTTAGACACTTTATAGTAGGGTCTTTTTTTAGATATGATCAAAGTTTTCCACGAAATGTGCAAAATACAAGTGAGAAACTTTACACATATGAGCAGGTTGTAGGATAGTTTGAGGATTATTGTCCAAAGCCAGCTTGGGCAAAATAGTCACTGTGAAAACTTATATCCAAAAATCTATTCAGAAAAACTCACGAAGACACTGTGGCTCAAGTGGTAGAGCTATAGTCTTGAAAGTGAAGTGGCTCAGGGACAGTGCCAAGGCCCTGCCTTCATCCCAGGACTGCACCAAAATACAAGTGAGAATATAAAGATTGTATCCAAAGTCCATGAAGATGGCAAGGACTGTTTCTCTGGACAATGCTGAGTCACAGCAGAGGCCTCTTGCTCTTTTTCTGAACTATTTCAGCATGAAAGGAGATTTGGGTAAAGCAGCCTCTTTCTCTCCGTCCTTTCTTTTCTCCTCTTCTCCTCCCATTCCTGTTCCTCCTTCTGCTTTCTCCATCCTCCTCTTTTAATCATTTACTATAGCATCAATTTAGGGACTGGGCCTTTTGTTTGGCTTTTTCACTCAATATTCGTTGTCCACCCCTTGAGGACCCCCCTCAATTCTGTTTCTTTGTACTTGGATTGGGAATCTGCTACCTTTTTCTGCTGAGGTTGGCTTTGAACTACTATCCTCAGAACTCAGCCTCCAGAGTATTTAGGATTACAGTTGTGAGGCTCTAGAACTCTATAAATGATTGTGTTTTATAAGTAACTGAGAGATAATTATAGTCCTACTTTGTCCAAAAACGATCATAAACTATTACTGATCATCATTAACCCCAAGAATGTATCTGATCTCATTTGTTTGAAATAGAAAAATAAAATCACATTCTGCATTTTGAGGATAATTTGCTTTTAGCCTTTAGGTTCAAAACTATTAGCCGCGTGCTGGTAGGTCAGGCTTGTTATCCTAGCTACTCAGGAAACTGAGATCTGTGCATCAGTGGTTCAAAGCCATAAGGGCAAGAAAGTCTGAGAGATTCTTATCTGCAAGTAACTCTCTAAGAGCTGGATGTGGAACAATGGCTAAAGTGATCATGTACTAGCCTTGTGGAAAAAGCTCATGAACAATGCCCAGGACCTGAGTTCAAGTCTCAGCACTGGCACACATGCACAAGTATTAGGACAATATAAATATGTGATAGGCAGTCCCTAGTTTATTGGAATAGGCTAGGCAAATCTGTGAAAGCTTTTTAGTGCTTGATACATGTGTTACTAGGTCAAAACATGGTGTTCTAATGCTAGATGTTTTGAGTCCATTTTCCACTCATGAAACAAAAACCTGAGAATGAACGTCTAAATCAAGAGAGGTTTAAGCAGGGCATTATTGGCTCTGACTTGTAATTCTAGCTGCCCAGAAGGCTGAGAACTGAGGATTGCAGTGCAAATTGAACTTGGTTTGCAAAGGGTATGAAGCTCTTATCTTCAGTTAACAAGAAGATGGAAAGAACCAAAAAGAACAGAAATCCTGGGCAAGTTTGAGAGATCACTGCTGCAGCTTCAAGAGCTATTTCGTGGCAACCAGCTGGTTTTCACCCATCTTCTTCCAGATGGTTTAGCAGAGTTCGGCTGGCTCTTGCTCCACTGACCTTCCCTCAGAGCTCAGTGAGGATGCCCCTACCAGCTGGGCTGGCAGCCTGCAGGTGGACTGCAGTCCATCCAGGCCCCGCCCCGCGGCCCCACCCACCCGCGCTTAGACACGCCCCTCCTGCCCAGAGGACCATGGGAGCTGCTTGCCTGGAATCCCTGTGGAAAGCACAGTTGGAGGCCAACGGACAGGGGCTCTTGGTAGACCTACTAAAGGAGCATTTGGAGATTGTCGTACATTGACTTTACCTTAAAATAGGTACTGCAGTTATAATTTAGATGTTTATTTATGTATAGTTTCCTTATCATTAAGAAGTTGTTCCTTTATTTCGTGGGGAGTGGGTCCTGAACTGGGTTGGGGAAAGGTCTGGGTTTCTTGCGCACGGTTAGTGCTATACCATTTGAGCCACACTACTTAGGGCTTTCTGGTGGTAAATTGGAGATAAGAGTCTCCTGGACTTCCCTGTCTAGGTTGGCTCCAAACGGTCATCCTGAGACCTCAGCCTGCTGAGTAGCTACGGTGAAAGATGTTTGCCACTAACAACCAACTAAAAGTTTTCTTAATAATAACATTGTCATTTTCCATATATTCCAGTTTCACTCAAATAATAACTTACAAAAAGTTGTTAGGAAGTACAGAGAATATTGATCTGGCAATTGTAAGTTAAGTTGATGAAGAGGTCACCACTGAAATTTATATATCACCTTTTTCTCTCATAAAAGTTTAAAATTGCTGGATAAGATGAAAATTTATCCATGTTTTCAAGATAGTCAAGCCTTGTTTGTTACAGTTTTAGGTACAGAATATTAACATTTGCATCTAAGCTCTGTACTTGGGCACCTCATTCCTGTAATTCTAGCTAGTCAGTAGACTAAGAGCTGAGGATGGTGGTTTGAAGCCAGGCCACGCAGGAACGTCCATAGTTAACCAGTGAAAAGTGGAGGAGAGTGGCTCAAATGTTAGATCACAACCTTTAAGTTAAAAGCTACAAGGCAGCACTTAGAGACTGAGGTTGTGTCTGTGCCAGTACATTCCCCAAAAAGGCCACCATAAAATACAAATTGTGTGGCATCTGCTTACTATAGGAATGTCACACTCATGATCCTTCTGCCTCCAGAGTAGCTGAGATTAAAAGCATGTACCATCATACTCAGTTTCTCCTTCTTGTCCTTCTTCCTTCCTTCCATTTACTGTGCTTCTTCTTTTGGGACAAGGTCTGAGACAAGGAGAGCCTAGTTGGCCTTGAATTCCAGATCTTTCTGTCTCAGCCCCTCTGGGAGCTGTTATTACACATAAGCTTCACCATAGCTGACATATTATTGTTTCCTACCATAGTATAGTTTTTGCATTTTTTAGGAACACTGCAGAATGCACCATTTCATATAAAATTTGTTCTGAGATACTTACATTAATTACATAAACACTCTGCATTATTTTCTTGGTTTTTATTTTTTTCCTTGTTACACATAGGGAAGTTTGAACTCAGAGGCTTGTGCTTGCCAGGTAGTTTGGGGTTGATTTTATTTTAACCATTGAGCCATACCTCTTGTTAGCTTTGTGCTTGTGATTGTCTGAAGAGGGCCTTCCTTTATCCCAAGCCGTCCTGGACTTCTATCCCCCTATTTATGCTTCTCACAGAACTGGGATGACAGCATGAATCACCACGTCCAGCTTTTTATTGTTGAGATGAGGGATTGTGAGTACTTGGCTTAGTCTGGCCCTGGACAATGATATTATCAATTCCAGTCTCCTGAGTCACTAGAATTAGAGGTGTGAGCCACTGAGCCTGGGCTTCACATTCTATGGAAGTCTTTCTTCAGATGCATTTATTTTTCTGAGGGAAATGTCTGGAATATAAGTGCTAGCTCATAAAACGTAAGTGTAAATTTTATGAAAATGTCAGATTTTTTCCCCAATAATGTATCTAAAATAATGTAGAAGTGTAAAAATTGTTCTGTATCCTTGATGATCCCATGTGTTTTGGGCTTCTTAAATTTAATTTCTCAGGCTAACAGTGTAGTGGTTTTAGCCTTTCATTTTAATTGTTGATGATGTACATTTATTCTACACTTCCTCCGGGGCTTCATCAAAATTCAAGTCATATGAAGCCCTGTATATATAGTAATTATATTATGAATATTACATGGAGCTATTGGGTTAGTAGTTTGTTCATAAAATCTGAAACGAAAAAGTATGAAATATTCAGAACTGGTAAATCCAGAGAGCAGAATGCTTTCCTAGGTAGGAGCAGGGAATTAGTCTGTCAAAAGATTGTAAATGATATAATATTTGAATTAAGGATTACTCCTTGACAAAAGAAATGTAGCTTCATCATGTACATAGTGTGTATGAAGCCTTTGCCTTCAAGTCTCAGCGTCAAATTAAAGACAAAAAGAAAAATAGCATTTTTATACCAATAATACGTTTACATTGCCATTTTTTCCACAGGTGCAGATGGTGCACAACATGCCCTTGGCACCAGAGATGTAATCACACCATCTAATATATTTATGAACATTACTGGGACTATGATACTGAGGTAAAAAGCTCAGTCTAGTTGTTTTTTTTTCTGTGTTGATCTTTTGCTCAATGGCAAGACATATGTATGAAGATTTTCTTTGAGCTAGGCACCAGGGACTCATGGCTGGAATCCAGGCTACTCAGGATGCTGAGATCTGAGGATCAGATTGAAGCCAGTAGTGGCAGCAAAGAATCAGAAGTGGAGCTATGACTCAAGTGGTAGAACGTTAGCCTTGATTGAAAAAAGGGAAAGGATAACATTTAGGCCGTATGTTTAAGCTCTAGTACTGTGTTAGAAAACAGGAGAAGGCCAGTTTGCATTTCAATGTAATCTGCTTTTTCGCCTTAAGTAAGCAGATTTAAAAACATGGAAAAGTGTTATTAGTGAAGAGACTAATTCTCAGCAGTGCTATTAATTGGAACAAAAGGAAAGATCATGAGAAAGAACATGTATAGGAATGTAGGATTATGTGCTTTCTTCAGCAATAGATATTTGAATATCATAAGTAAAAAAGACTGTGATTAGCTGAAGATACGTGAGGCTAGTTTTATAGACTCTGGGTTAGAAAGGTCAACTATTTATTTTTTCTTTTAATTGTTACACAGCATTTCACAGAAAAATTCTGAAGCGATGAATAGTGATGAATATAAAGATAAAAACTAGTCATAGAAACTGTCACCCCACAAAAAGTTTCAAAATTATCTCCTAGACTTCCATAACCATTTAGTTTGCTGATGTCTTTGAATATTAATATGTTCAGATAATTCCGCCCTGAATACAAGTACCTATGTGCAGATATGATTATACAATCTATCATCTATAAGTCTGTCTTTTCTATCTGTCATTTATGTACTTCCTGGTATTGGAATTGGGGCTTGAACTCAGGACTTGTCCTCCTGTTTTGCTTTTATTCCCAATAAATTCCTGGTGGAATTATGCACCCTAGCTATCACTCTGTGTGTCAGGAAGTTGTGACTGGGCATAGGAGTTTGGATTCCTGGTCAATGGCTCTACATCTTAAAAAGACATACTGGCCATTCAAGTCGTGTATCAGCCCCTCTATTCATGATCTTTCATGTCATATACATGTTTCTCACATTTTCCTGTCCCATTACTGCTAAGAGAGGGGGAAAAACAAGATGAGGGGCAGAGCGGAGGGAGGGAAATGGGGACCAAGACATAAGAAAGGGTATCAATGTTTGTGAAGTGATGCACCTTCTATCTGGTGAATAAAATGTAACATTTCTAATAATTACAATAAAAGTATATGAAAAAAAAAGAAATAGCTCTTCTTACCAGAGACTTCTCCTTTAGGTAATCAAAAGCCTGGGATTTGGTAGGTCCATGTGCAAAGCCAACCCATCAGGAAATTCTGGGAGACTCCCTGTTCACAATAAGTAGCATTAAAGGAGGCAGGCAGTGTGCCTTATGAGATGAGGTCGAAGCCAGACATGGTGTAGAAAGTTGAGCAAGAGTTAAGAGAAGCCCTAAGTTTAAAAGTTGACATGGTCAGAATCTGAAATCGAGAGAGAGAGAGGGGGGGGAGGGAGTGAGGGAGGGAGGGAGAGAGAGAGAGAGAACACAAGCAGCAAGTAATCATCCTTTTAATTTCTTTAAGCTTATTATACTTTTTTCTTCCTAAGGGGAATTTTACATTGTGGTAAAACTTTCAGTATTTAAAACTAACACACTGAATATAATTCCATTGAGTTTTCTTGTTAGTGAATGCTTTTTCTTAATGCATAGATCAATATACTCTTGTGTCCTTGTGCATCTAGGAAAATACCCTTTCTTTTTCTATTGCTGTTGTTCCTAGGACTTCAATTGAGGGCCTGGGCACTGAGATGTTTTTCTTTTTTTTTTCTTTTTTCTTTTTTTCTGTGCCAGTTCCAAGGCTTGTATTCATAACTGGGGCCCCGAGCTCAGGCCCCAAGACTAGCAAAAAAAAAAAAAGAGAGAGAGAGAGAAATAAAGAAAGAAAGAAAGAAAGAAAGAAAGAAAGAAAGAAAGAAAGAAAGAAAGAGGCATTGTCCTTGCATTTTCACAGGCTAGTGCTCTACCACTTAAGGCACAGCACCACTTTCAGCTTTTTCTATGTATGTGGTACCTAGGAATTGAACCCAGGGTTTCGTGCATGCTGGGCAAACACTCTACCACTAGGCCATGCTTCCGGCCCACTGAGGTGTTTTTGCTCTTGGTTACCACTCATCCATTTGAGCCACAGCTCCACTACTGAATATTTAAATGTTTATTAGAGATAAGTCTGTTAGACTTTGATTCCTAAGCATATTTCAAATATGGATTCTGAGATCACAGCCTCCTGAGAAGTTAAGATTACAGATGCAAGCTAGTAGAGCCCAGCTGACCATTACCTTTTCTTTTGCTTAATTCAGTATTAGGATCCTTCTTATCATACAAATATTATCTTTTGATACATAAGCAAATTCTCTCCCGGAAAGTGTTTCTGTATTTTATTACTATCCTAGTGAAAATATTAGTACTTTAAAAATATGTATTTGATACCCTATCCTCCAAAGATTATGGGATGTGCAAGGTTGCTTTCTGTGTTCTTGAGTTAATTGCTTGCTGAAATATTCTCACCAGCCGTACTTCTGTATATCTGTAAGGTTTTTCTGTAGTCACATGCTTGAATGACATGAACAATGACGTGACAACAACCATGGCCGCAACAACAGTGGTTTCACATGAAAATCAGAAGAAAAGAGCTCAGTGATAAAGACACTGAAAACAACAAAGTTAATTTTTTACGAATTCAAACATTTTTACTTAATTAATTTTGAATACTAATTAAGGAATAGTAGCCATGAATTATAGCTGAAATAGGATCTTTACATCTTTATCTTATGCATTTGCTTTTTAATTTTTCCTCTAACCTTTAAGAAGCAAAAAGAACTCCAGGTCTGGTAATGAATAATTATCTCATTTGTATATTTGATGTATGGGATTGAAGGTATTTTCTGAAATACATATACATTTTGAAATACTGTTATTTAATTTATAGATCACACATCAAATAAATGGAGCAGATGATTCTAATGTCTTCTCTCAGTTGTCTGAATTGGTCTCAGAGGAGTCTGCCTTGCCTCATGATGAGCATTTCTCCATGTAAAATACCACTGAATACCTCTAAGGAGTTCTTTATTGACTAAGAAAATGCTGGTATTTGTCCTTGGCAAACTTCACAGGACTGTGGACAGCATGAAGGAGGCCATTGAAGGAATTTCCTTGGTGATTGCGCACTCTCAGTCTCTTGCCCATACTCCTGTCACAAATCCTACCAGCGAGGGGTCTTCTATGGAAAACTTCCACATGATGCAGAATTGAAGGGAAGTTTCCCTCCTGGAGAAAACCATGTGACTTCTTCCTCAAATGCATACACTTCAATTGAGAGCCTGGACCAGTAGTACCTGAGCAGGGTCAGTTGCATTTCAATATGTTCCACTGGTTTGCAAAGTTTGAATGATTACGCTTCATTTTTTGACATCCTGACTTGTTTGACTGCCTTGTGTTCAGTTAATATTGCTATCATTCAGTGTTCATAATAGAATTGGAGATCTGGGAATTTTTTTTAAACTTCAAGCTCTCATTCTGAATGTCTACACATTTGGGGTTGTTTTTATTGAAATACCTTTGTTGTTTACAGTGGTGCTTCCAGTATCCTCCATACATGTGCTCTCTACTCTCGGAATAATTTCAACCGTTGCTTTGTCTTTATCAGATAGTATACTGAAGAGCATTTTATATATGTCCCATACCTTCTCCTGTCATGTCCTCACTCCCCACTGCTGTCCTTCCCCCAAAAGTTCCTCTTGTACTTTCCCATTATTCATCTTAAATCTAAATTTACAAAATGGAGAGAAAAATGTGACATTTAGCTCTCAGTGTGATGTATTTGGCTTAGCATGTTGAGTTCTCTTATCCATTTTCCTGATAATGATATCATTCCATTTTGAGAGCAGACTCGTTCCTCATTTTGTCCACACACAGCAGTTTTATATGTACTCACTGGTGAATAGGTAGCTTTTGTTTTTTTGTGGGTCATGGGGTTTTAACTCTGGGCCTGGGCTCTTTCCCTGAGCTGTTCTGCTCAAGGCTAGGGCTCTAACACTTTGAGTTTCAATGCCACTTCCGTTTTTCTGGTGATTAATTGGAGATCAGAGTCTCATGGATTTCCTGCCTAGGCTGGCTTTGCATCGTGATCCTCAGATCTCAGTCTCCTGAGTAGCTAGCATGGCAGGCGTGAGTCACCAGTGCCCAGCTTCAGCTCTTTTGAATAGTGCTAATATAAGCACAAAGGTACAATGAGAAAAGATACATTTTTGTGTTTCTTGACCCCATAAGTATATTGGAAATTGAAATATTTTAACTTTCTGTGGAAGCTGCGTCAGATGCAATATCCCTTAATGCTTTAAAGCAGCTTCCACAAAATAATGAAGTAGCAGTAAGGCAACTTATTTGAACTAATCAGATAATTTGGAAACAGAAAGTAGGTATAATTCTGAATGTTTTTTTAATAGCAATCAGTGACATGTGACTAAGCTCACATAGAAATGCCAACCATACATTCAGATCACTACACTTAATTTGCAATGGTCAAAAAGCATAATGTAGCTAAAAAACTAGAAGAAAGACAATGCTCTCTTTTAACATGTTATACATTTATCCAAATAAATCAGAAAGGTACATCTCATGCTTCAATGAACATGCAAAAATAGTGACAGTGATATCTGTACTGCAGTTGTTATATATGAGCTTCCCCAATGCAAATTCCACATTCTGAGTATTTTGTGTGTGAATATATACTACATATGCTTATATGTACCGTATATATAGTAAATCTGGTTTATATTAGGTATTACATATAGCATATCTTATATAATACTGTAATCTGTGTTGTGGGATTAATATGTATAATATATACATAGATAGAGGCTCATGTATGAAAATGTACATACATATCCAAAGAAAAACACCAGGATACATATGTCCACACATATTTCATATATATGTGATTACAACAAATTAGTATTTATCCCCTTGTATCTATGCATATTAGGTGCTCATTTATCTCCAACCTTTCATTTTACTGGGAAAAGTAAAGATTTGAATAATAAGCTTTTACACTTTTTTTCAGAGAACTCCTAAAGATACAATAGTGCAAGCATATACTACAATATGACTATGCAGAAATATAGACAGTGACACTCTGTGTAAGATTAGTCCTCATTATGATCTTCCTACATGCCAACTTCTGGCTTTCTTTGTGTGTATTCAGTGGGCCACAGACATACTTGCCTACATATATACACATATATACACATATATACATATATATATACATATATACATATATATACACGTGCATGTACACATGCATATACACACACAAGCCTCTTTACAGGTAGTATGGATTTCTACTTGCCCATCATTATTTTCCACATGTCTTTTGTGAATACTACTATCCAATCTATCCCATTCAAAAATATAAGAATGCAGTATTGTTATGTAATTAAAAAGTACATATGACTCTTGACATTATATGACTTCCTAGATCATACATTCTGGTTAGTATTTCTCTACAGCTAAATGATTAGTGCGATTTGTTCTCATATAAAGTAGTTGCTTATAATTTTTTCATCATTTTTCTATGTCTTTGAGTTTGACAGATTTGTGATAGACCCATTTAGTTTTGCAACATCAGTTCAACAATGGAACCTTTCTGTTTGTGTTTAGAGTGGCAGCTTTTAGTGTTGTGCTTTCTAGCTGCTTTTGCACTTTTCTTTTTATTATATAGGTGATATACAGAGGGGTTACCATATCACCAGTCAGGTAATGAATATATTTGTCTTTAGATAATGGCATCCCCTCCTTTATTCTCTCCAATATTTCACCTCTGTTCCCTTCCACGAGTTATATAGTTCATTTTCTACATGATTTCTACTGAATATCACTACTTCATTTGTTCGCTCTCTGTCCTTCCACTTTTGTGTACCTCCCTTATCCTCCCCATAGACAGAAGCAGAGAGGCTCTTTGTTCCTCCTCCAAGAGTGCCTGCTTTGGTCTAATGATATATGATTGACCAGAGTCCTCTATGACTTATCATGTCACCATGTATTTTCGATTTATTCTCTGCCTATGTGTCATTTGTCTTTCTGAACTTGACTTATCTTCACTTAATATGATTTGTTCTGGGCCCATCCATTAACTCGCAAATGACAGATTTTTTTTTTGCCATTCCTGGAGCTTCAGTTCAGAGCCTGGGCAGTGTCCTTGGGATTTTTGAGGCTAGCACGCTACCACTAGAGCCACAGCACCACTTCCAGCTTTTTTCTAATATGAGATACTAAGGAATTGAACTCAGGGCTTCATACATGGTAGGTGAACACTCTACCACTAGGCCACACTCCAGGCTCCCAAATTACATTCTTTTTTTTTTTGCCAGTCCTGGGCTTGAGCTCAGGGCCTGAGCACTGTCCTTGGATTTTCTCAAGGCTACAGCTCCAGCTCTTGAGCCTCAGCACCACTTCCGGCTTTTTTCTATGTATGTGGTACCGAGGAATCGAACCCGGGTCTTCATGCATGCTAGGCAAGCACTTTAACCACTAGGCCAAACTCCCGGCCCAAATTACATTCTTTTATTTTATTTTTTGGTCAGTCCTGTGTTTGAACGCAGGGCCTGAGCATTGTCCTTTGGCTTTTAATCAAAGATAGTGCTCTACCACTTGAGCCATAGCACCACTTCTGGCTTTTCCATATATGTAGTACCAAGGAATTGAACCCAGGTCTTTGTGCGTCCTGGGAAAGCATTCTACCACTAGGCCAAACACCCGACCCCAAATTACATAATTTTTAATGGCAGTGTAAAACTACATTGTGTATCAGTATTGCATCACTTGGATCCACTCACCACTGTAGGCCATATGGACTGTTCCCATAACTGGGTTATTATGAATATTACAGAAATGAACATAGAGGTGCAACTGTATTTACAGTGTTCTGACTTGTGTTTTTCTGGATAGATGCCCTGAAATGATATGGCTAGGTCACAGTTAAGGGATTTTTTTGAGGAACCTCTAGACTGCTGTCCAAAGCGGTTGTATTAGTTTACAGTGAAATAGGATTCCTTTTCCCTCAAATCCCCCCAGCATTTGTTGTTCTAACTCCTAATGTTGGGCAATGTAACTGGAATAAGATGGAATCTTAGAGACATTTTGATTTGCATTTCCTTTATGGCTAGGGATGGTGGACTGCACGTCCTCTGTTTCTTTGTCATTCTTACCTCTTCCTCTGAGAAGTGTCTGCTCACTGTTTCTCATTCATTCACAACAGCTGCACTGCTATGACTTTGAAAATAGCTCCTTGGTCTCTACATATCCTTATACACATGTGTATTTATATGCAGATATCTAGCCTTTGACGGAAGACTTCACAAGGATGGTTCATTTTTGTTTGATTAAGTCATGGGCCTTGAACTCATGGCCTGGGTGTTGTCTCAGTTCATCAGCTCAAGGATAGTACTCTATTGCTTTGAACCTCAACATCAGTTTAAGTTTTCTGATGGTTTACTGGAGAAAAGAGTCTCTCAGATTTCTTGCCTGGTTGCTTTGAACTCTGATCCTCAGAGCTTAGGCTCCTGAGTAGATAGGAGTGCAGTCATGAGCCATCAGTGACCGGCTGTTCATTTTCATCTGTGCTAAATGAATAAACTATACACAGTCAAGGACCATGTGAATTCATAGACTTAGTTTTTCATTGATGTTAGCAATAATTCACCTAAGACCAACTTGACATAATGTAAATGCAAAGGGTATTTCCTGCTTTTGTCTAGAAATGAAGCTTCTTCTAGCAAAAGTTAAAATGTAAACTCTCCAAAACAAAGCTTTTATGCAAGATTGAGACATATTACTTTCCTAGCTAACCTAATTCAATGTTCATTGTGCTTTTGTTGATTCATGTATTTTGTATTTCATGTACTATTTGGAGTTCAATATGATATGACATCTAAATTTCTGCTTCTATATCTTCTCTATTTCTTGTTTGCTCTAGTGTTGGCTGTCTGTCCTGCTGCTCTGATGGATAAAAGTATCTGCAGGTGGAATGCAGGACTCCATCCAAAGTGATGCTTAGCATTTCAAGCTGCAGAGTCCTGGGGTATGAGGGATTGACGCAAGGTCAAATGGCTCTTCCTCATCTGAAATCTTTGTCACGTCCCAGGACTTATTGTGAGTGGCGTACACAGACTGTGATTATCTGACTAAGCATTGTGGTTGCAAGTACTTGACATCACAATGGAAAATGTCTTTGACTTTGTCTACTGTTTCTGTTTCATTTCAAAATTGAACATAATTGCATCCCTGAGCAAGATATGGACAGGCTTTGGAGTATACTATGTATTGTTATACTCCAGAATGGCTTAACACTCAGAGGACAAGTACATGGATATGCCAGGTATTTGGCTGGGCAGTTCAGTATATGATAATATTTGTTAGTATATTGTCCACATTTTCAACATTGCAGATACACAAAATGTTAATTTGGACAATATCAGAGAAATCACACTTTTTGTCAACAGTGCTGGGTATTGAAAGCATGGCCTTGTGCATGCTAGGCATGTGGTCTGCCAGTTGAGCGACATCTCCAGCTTAGGTTTCCCCTCTACCACTTCTCTCTGGTGGTGAGATATGAACTCAGAGCCTTGAACTTTCCAATTAAGTTTCAAAATAGAACACGAGGACATGGTGATACCAATACTCTGTCTTGTATACTGGTATTGCCACAATATTCTAAAGCACTCAGATGACAAGGACATGGACTCATCAGGTGCTTAGTTCCAGACACCAACTGAGGACATTACTCCTTGGAGACCCGTATCCCCCAGTACTGTGATGTAAATTGTTAGTGCATAGGCTCTTACTTGGTGATTATTTGTTCTTGTACTCTAGAAAATGCATACAACCCCTCGAATTGGGTTTCATACACAGGTGGTTTGATGAGGATTTTTTAAGAGTTCTCTTCTCTGCTCAGTAGAAGAAGAACTGCATCTCTTCACTGGTGTCTCAGTCATTCCCCCAACTTGTCAAAGGGCAGAATGTCACAGACAAAAGTTGCACTGCTGTGACCTTCAAACTAGTTCCTCACAAACTTGGTGCTTGTTTTCAGTACATCTTTATACACATTCTATCTATATTCAGGTGTCTGAACTTTTTTGGCTGACTCCTCTGGATGTATGTGTACTCTGCTCCTTATTATCAGCACTGAATTGTTGAATTCTACACAGTCAAATACTATGTGAATTTCTACACCTACTTGTCCTTCCCAAATGCCTATAATTCACCAAAAACTGACTCTCCAAGGCTGTATTTCCTGCCTTTTCCTAGAAATGAGTTTTCTTGCTCCATTTAAGTGTTCACCTCTGCTAAACAAAGGTTTTATGAAAGGATGACCAAGAGTTCATGCCTTATGAATCTACACCAGTGTTTCCTGTGGTTTTGTGGGTTATTTTCTAGTTCACTTGCTATGTGGGATACAGTTCAAGACTTCAAGCATTAATTTCCTTTTTCAGGGTTTTAAAGTTTTCATCCAAAAGGTCCTTTACGTTCTTAGTTAAGGTAATTCCTAGGTACTTTATTTTCATTGAGGCTATTGCAATAGGAGTTGCTTTCCTGATTGTTGCCTCATTCTTCTCACTGTTGGCGTAGAGGAAGGCAGTTGATTTTTGAGGGTTAATTTTATACCCTGCTACTCTTCCAAAGTTTTGAATCAGCTCAAGGAGCTTGGGAGTAGAGTCTATAGGATTCTTTAAATATAGAATCATGTCATCTGCAAAGTGGGATAGTTTTACTTCCTCTTTCCCTATTTGGATCCCCTTTATGCTTGCTTCTTGCCTTATTGCACTGGCTAGGAATTCTAATACTATGTTAAAGAGGAGTGGAGAGAGTGGACATCCTTGTCTCATTCCTGATTTTAGAGGGAATGGCTTTAGCTTTTCGCCATTAAGTATTGTACTAGCTGTGGGTTTGTCATACATAGCCTTTATTATATTGAGGAATGTTCCATGGATTCGTAGTTTCTCCAGAGCTTTTAACAAAATAAAGGGGTGTTGGATCTTGTCAAATGCCTTTTCTGCATCTATTGAGACAATCATGTGATTTTTGTCCCTGCTCCTGCTGATGTGTTGAATTATATTAATTCGTTTTCGTATGTTGAACCAGCTTTGCCTTTCTGTGATGAATCCTGTTTGATCATAGTGTATAATTTTTTTGATGAGCTGTTGTCGATGATTGGCCAGTATTTTGATGAGAAGTTTTGCATCGATGTTCATCAAAGAAATAGGTCTACAGTTCTCTTTCTTTGATGAATCTCTGTCTGGTTTGGGTATGACGGTTATACTGCCTTCATAGAATGAGTTTGGTAAAGAACCTTCATTTTCAATTTCGTTGAAGAGCTTGAGGAGTATTGGTGTGAGCTCTGTTTTGAAGACTTTATAGAATTCAGCTGTGAATCCATGTGGCCCTGGGTTTCTCTTAGGTGGAAGGTCTCTTATTGCCATTTCTATTTCAGTGCTTGAAATAGTTCTTCTTGGTTCAGTGTGGGTATGTTAATATTGGCTAGGAATTCATCCATTTCTTCTACATTCTCAAATTTGTTGACGTAAAGGTTTGAGAAGTATTCCCTCATGATACTCTGGATCTTGGTAATTTCAGTCGTGATATTACCATTTTCGTTTGTGATTTTGTTTATCTCGGTATGCTTCCTCCTCCTCCTCCTCTTCCTCTTCCTTCTCCTCCTCCTCCTCCTCCTCCTCCTCCTCCTCCTCCTCCTCCTCCTCCTTCTTCTTCTTCTTCTTCTTCTTCTTCTTCTTCTTCTTCTTCTTCTTCTTCTTCTTCTTCTCCTTTTTTGCCAGTCCTGGGCATGAGCTTCGGGCCTGAGCACTTTCCTTGCACTTTCTCAAAGCTAGAGCTCTATCACTTGAGCCTCAGCACCACTTCCAGCTTTTTTTCTGTGTATGTGGTTCTGAGGAATTGAACCTGGGTCTTCGTGCATGCTAGGCAAGCACTCTACCACTAGGCCAAACTCCTAGTCCCTCCCTTCTTTTTTGGTAAGGGTTTGGATGGAGTAAATCACAGTCGTCATAATTTTGAGAGTTTTCTTAACTGGCATTTCTCAGTTAAATACATTTTTCACTATTTCAAAATAGCCAAAATAGAGACTCTGTAAAGCTACAAAAGCCTCCACTTTAGTGGGGATGACAGATGTAAAGTCAGTATCCTAATCTCTTTCTCTTTTTTTTAGCTTCTTAACAGCAGTAAAAATGAAGGCAACATTTAGAATGAGCCCTTACATTATCAACATTCTTAGGTATTTTCCTCATTGTGACTAATTACTTACCATGAAAAAAGAGCCCAGCTGAGGTTTGCAGACAGTAACATGGAAAGAACAAGCCCTTGCTTCTAGGCTTGCTTATGACCATGAGAACAGTGAAGGTGCTGAAACAGCGATGACAATCTGTTGTCCTGCACTAGAGAAAGGACTGTGGTTTGGGAGACAGTTCCTCATCAGGAGGAATGACATCTCCACATAGCTGCACTAGATGATTCTGTACCATTAGTGAGGGGTCCTCTACAGAGAAGAGATTCTTTATCTGCCTTTTTCTCCAATATGTTTTTTTTTTTTGGTAAGGGAACCTTTCAATACTGTTTGGCTCCTAGCAAGTTTCTCAAACAGGATTTCTTAGGATTCTCTCTGAGAAACTCCAGATGTCTGGTGATGAACCAACTGAGAAGAACTCATAAAGTGAACTGCCACATTTCCAATTAGCAAAAGCACTTGTACTGCATGCGAGTGGCTGATGTCTGTAATCCAAGCTACTCAGGAGGCAGAAGCTGAGAGGACTGAAGAATAATGCCAGCCAGGGCTGAAAACTTTGAGATAATCCATCTCTATATACTTAGCCAGAAGTTGGGCTGGAGATCTAGCTCACCTGGTAAAGTGCCACTTGTGAAGAGTTCAAGCCTACTGAGCACCAGGCCACTGAGTTTAAGCCCCAGGATGGGCAAACAATGAAAGGGCAATAGTGAGAAAGATGCCTGAAAATGCAATAGGGCAATGCAAGATGCAATAGGGCAGTGCTGTACCACTTTGCATCTCCAACTCAGGCTGTTTTGGTTCTTCATTAGAACTAATAATGAAAGGATTTCCTGCCAGGGCTGGCTTTGAAATACCATTCTCCAATCGCAGCCTGTATCTAGAAATACAGGCAGGTGCCAGTCATCAGTGTCGGGTAGATGCTTTGCAGTTGTTGGATTTTTTTTTAAGAGTGCATATGTTGGGTGTCATGCCAAACTTCTTGTGAGGTAAAAGGACCTGATGAATAGAATTTCCTTCCTGGTTGAGGAAAGAATAGTAGGAAGGATGACCCAGGGTTTGAGAAGAGTGGGGAAGGAATAAACAAAGCATGACTAGGTTGGGCTGAACCATGCACTGTATGGTTCCATCTTTGTGTGTTAGAGTCTGGATATGAAATGTGCACTTAAAAGGCTCATAGGTGGAAGGCTTGATATCCAGTACACCAGCAGCATTCAGAGGTGGGCATTGGGAAGTAGTTATATTATGAGGCTTTTGACTTTATCCACAGATTCATTCGTTGAGGGCTTCCTAAATTTAAAGCATTAGTAGGAGGTGGGGAAAATGTTCAGAGTTGTGGCCTCATGAAACCAAAGAAGTCACTGACCCTTCCTTCTCCTCAGCTTCCTGGGTACCTTGAGGTGAGCAGTCTTCTCCACAACACCCGCCTCCTTGACATAATTGTTCAGTGTCACTGTAGGCCCAAAGAAATGGGATCAAATGGCCATGATGTAAAGCCTGAAACTGTGAGGCCAAATTAATCTTTCCCCACTTGAAGTTCTTTGGTCAGGTACTTTTTTTATAGTGATCAACACTCCAATCCAATATAATTGGGATTTTTCATACAGTAGATAGTTTAAAGTACATTAAGAATATGGAATGAGAGTAAGTATATGATAATGTCTGCTGGAACAAGATTCATAAAATACTTATTATCCCAGTTCATTCTGTTTTCTTCTGTGTGTCTTTATCTCTCATTCTTGGTCTTAGAATATCTCATTCCTTCTCTTCTCTGAACTCCTCTTTCCCCTACATGAGGGTCATCACGAAACCACCCTGGCAATGTTCTAGAGACCTTGAATTGCTCATTGCCATAGTGAAAGTTGGTGAAGAATCCAATTCCTCTTTCTAGGGAAATCTATGGCTAGTAGATCATCTACCAGCCAGAGATCATCTTTAGGCATCAGAAAACCTCATATATTTGACCTTCATTTTGGGGAGTGGACTCAATTCCAGAAGCTGTAGGGAATAAAGAATACGAAATGGAATGTGTGATGCTCTGATGAGAACCAAGCCAATAGCCTATGAGGCTACAGATGTGGGCCTCCAAAGATCAGGAAATGGTTAGGAGTCACAAGTCCTCTGCCAACATTGATTGTGAAAGAAGGGTTACAGATGCGACCAGGCTAAATGTGCCACTAACATCTCCCCATAAATAACTTTTTGTGAAAAGAGAAAATTTACTTGGGAGGAGTTTCTACTCCTTGAAACTTACTGCTCAAATTTGTATCAGTTCTTCATTCTCCAAAGTAATCCAGGCTATCCTACAGAAAAGGGGTTAATACAATCACAGTGCATATCTGGCCTGGAACTTTCTTACTTCTCAGATTTTCAAGTAGCTGAGATTACAGGCATGCCTCCACAATGCCCACCTTTCCTTAGATTCCTTTAAAATGATTTTATTATTATTTTTAAAAACTCATTATAAAGGTGTTGTACAGAGAGGTACAATTACATGAGTCAGAAGGATAGAGCTTTTTGAAAATATTGATTCTTATTTCTTAAATACAGAGTTACACACTCGTGCCTATATCCTACAACATTAAGGAAATGGAAGGAAGGTAGGAGTGGGTTGGCACGGAGGGAGGAGAATGTTGAAAGTGTGACCTTACTCACAATGCACTGAATTCTCAAACTGCTTTTTGGAATGGCAACGACTTACAGATAGTAAAAATAGAACTTAAAATGCTGTTCATCATAGTAATTCTGAATTTGGGCATTCCCACCCATTTGTGTCTCATTGCTCTCACTATAGGCTTGGCCCAGAACAAGAATACAAGGTTACAAGGCCAGTAAATAACTGTACATTAAACAAGGCTGTATTAAGCCAGGCTTTTATTTTCACTAAATCACCATGAGCTAAGCATTTCCTTAATATTTTATCATGAATGTTTCAGAACCGGCAAAATCAATACATATAAAAGACTAAGTATCATAACCTTGTTCCTACCTTTGGAGTTAAAAATGTGCCAGTTACAAGAAGACAGACACAGGTCACTGTCCCTGTGTGTCCTAGAAAAGAGGAGAAATGAGTTCAAGAAACCTTAGTTCCAGTGTAAAAATACACTCACAAATACTCATTTGGTATTGGTACTGTTTCTTCTGAAGTGTTGCTGTCTCAAAATTGCCATTTGAGAAATGTTAAGACTTTCTTTTTCATTAATGTAATGAAAATAATAAATAGTGCCATGCACGCTGGTCCTCATGTATAATCCCAGATTCCCAGGTGGGAAGATCAGGATGGTTATGATTCCAACCAGCTCAGGCAATATAAGCAGGACCCTATTCTCAACCAGCAAGATGGGCCGGGTGCTTCACATCTACAGCCCTCATCGTGTGGGAGACATAGAAGAGGGTTTCAGATAGATGGCAGCTCAGGAAAATGCAGGATACTGTATCTAAAAAAATCTGAGAGGCAAAACAGAGCTGGGCATATACCTGAAGTGGGAGAATGCTTGCCAAGCACGTGTCAGGTGCTGAATGCAAATGCAAGCAGGAACCCACATTACCAACTAGAACTTGTAGTCCCTATGTAATTGTATTATTTGAATTGTATTGTGAACATTTGCAAAAATAAAAATGTAGAGAGACAAGCATAATGAATATGCATATTTCTATTCCTCAGATTATGTAATTCTAAGTATTTTGCTGTAGTGTTCTTGCTTACTTTCTACCTCAGCTTGCATGCCTACTTTTCTCTCTTCTCCCTCTCTCTTTGCCCCTGCCTGTGTGTGTTAGTGTGTGTGTATGTGTCATAGTGTTTTGTAGCAAATATTTGACAACTATAGCAAATCCTTGACTTCTTCCTGCTTCAAATCACGCATCCTCTAAGTCTCTTCTGTTACCTTCCATTTATATCTTAGTTTTGACCTAAAAAATTTAAGTTTGAAAATACATTTTTTCTTACTATATTTATCCTTATAATCTAATTTTTAACATACCGTTTCACCAGAAAAAGGACATATTTTTCATCTATTCTTTAAACATTTTTTCAACTGGAAGAACAGTTTTATTATCTTCACGTACAGAGAAATGAACATTGCACACGTAACCCTGCTTAGTAGCCAGTTCCTTAGCCTTTGCCTTTTCCAGCTTGCCAATTTGAGTCACAGATTTTGGACTGAGGCCGTTGCCTCCCCAGTGAGGATGGATCTCATTGTGAGTATATGTGAGTATATGCCTGGGTGAAACTTTCACATAGTCAAACACAAAGTATTTTAAATGCCAAGTGAGAAGTCATTCATGTTGAGGCCTGGTTATCAGAAGATATGCAACTGGCTAATTGATACATAAAGAAATTTTCAACTTCTTTAATGATAAAGAAGATACAAATAGAATCCGCGCTGACCAAGGCAGAATGGAAGTCATAAGAAAACAACAGCAAAGGCTGGAAAGATGGAGCAGAAAGATGAGAATGAACTATATTAGTATTTGAGGTTTTTTTTTTTTTGCCAGTCCCGGGCTTAAGCTCAGGGCCAGAGGACTGTCCTTGGAGTTTTCTCAAGGCTAGAAGTCTACCACTTGAGCCTCAACACCACTTCTGGCTTTATCCAAATAGTGGTACCAAGAAATCGAACCCGAGTCTCCGTGCATGCTAGGCAAGCACTCCTCCACTAGGCCAAATTCCAGGCCCTTTTGGTTGGGTGTGAAATTAGTATATCCACTACGGAAATCAGTATACAGTGTTTTCTTCAAAACACTAATTGTAGATTTACTTGTAAGTTTTATACGTCTCATAAATTACAAGGTAACTTCTCATTTTATAGAATATCTTGTTTGTGATTTTGGATGTGGTGAGCTGTGTGTGTGTGTGTGTGTGTGTGTGTGTGTGTGTGTTTCATATGGTTTACTATGGAAAAATCTTAAACCAACAATTTAATGATACAACTTAAGATACTGGAAAAAGAGTACCAAACCTAAGCAAAATCTAGTAGAAGGAAACAAATTATTAAAATTAAAGCAGAATCAAATGAATTAAGAATCCAAAAAAACCCCAGAATTAACAAAACAAGGAGTTGGTTCTTGGCAAAAATTAACAAAACTGACAGACCCTTACCAAATCAGATCAAAAGAGGAAGGGAGAACATCATAGACAAGAAGGGCAATATCACAGGAGAAATTATCAAGATCCACAGCATCCCATGGGATTACTTTTCAAAACTTCATGCCAACAAATTTGAGAATCTAGGAGAGATGTATGAATATCCAGTAAATATTGAAATAACCAAACTGAACCATGAAGATCTAAACCTACTAAACAGACCCATTTCAAGCAATGAAATAGAAAAGGCAATAAGAGACCTCTCATCCAAGAAAAGCCCAGGACTTGAAGGATTCACAGCTGAAATCTATAAGGCCTTCAAAGAAGAGCTCACACCAATACTCCCCAAACTCTTCCATGAAGTTAAATTGAAGGCTCTCTACCAAACTCATTCTATGAAACCAGATTAACCCTCATGCCAAAACGAGACAGGAACTCATCAAAGAAAGAGAAACAGAGACCTAGTACTTTAATGAATATTGATGCAAAACTGCTCAACAAAATATTGGCCGATCAACTTCAACAACTCATCAAAAAATTATACACTGTGATCAAACAGGACTTCTCACCGGGATCCAAAGCTGGTTCAATACATGCTAGTGGGTTAATATAATTCATCACATCAAAAGTAGCAAGGACAACAATCACATGATCATCTAAATAGATGTAGACAAGGCATTTAACAAGATCCAACACAACTTGATGCAAAAAGTTCTGGAGAAAGTAGGAATCATGGAACATTCTTCAGTATAATAAAGACTGTACACGACAACCCTACAACTAGCATTAAAGTAAATGGGGAAAAGGTAAAGCCATTTCTTCTGAAATCAGGAATGATACAAGGATGCCCACTTTCTCCACTCCTGTTCAATATAGTATTAGAATTCCTAGCTAGAGCTGTAAGGTATGAGCCAAACATAAAGGAAGTTGAAATAGGGAAGGAGGAAGTGAAACTTTCTCTCTTTGCAGATGACATGATTCTTTTTTCCGCACATATTTAATTGTAATTAATAGAAGGGTTACATAATATTCACTATAGAAGGTGCATTACTTCACATACTTTGATACTTTTCTCATGTCATAGTCCCCATTTCCCTCCCCCCTCCCCCTGTTCATCTTGATTTCCTCCCTTCCCTATCCAATTTCTAATAGCCAATTAAGCATATATAAAATATATCAGATAACAAGGTGAAATATTGTAATAATATGAGATAACCAAGGGACAGCAAAAGAGATAAGAGATAACATGGTACATTAAGGACAACAATCATTATATGGCTTTTGTTTCTATAACCTGGAGGTGGTTACTAGATTTTGTTCTATTGTAAATCTCTGCTAGGAGAGCCCAAGGTTTCTACTGATTATGAGCAAATGAGCATATGATTATGCCAAATGAGGGAAACCGTTGAGCATATGTTCCTTTGAGTCTGGCTTACTTCACTTAATATGATTTTTTTCTAAGTCTTTCCATTTCCTTACAAGTGGGACAATGTCATTCTTTCTGACTGCAGCATAGAATTCCATTGTGTATAAAGACCACATCTTGTTGATCCACTCATCACCTGAGTGTCATCTGGATTGGTTCCATATCTTTGCTATGGTAAATAGTGCTGCAATGAATATCATTGTGCTAGAGGATTTAGTATGCCCTTGTTTCTGGACAATTGGGTAAATGCCAAGTAGAATTGCTGGATCATGGGGTGATCTATGTTTAATCTTTTGAGGAACTGCCAAACTGCTTTCCATAATGTTTCAACAAGTTTGCACTCCCAATAATAGTGTAGTAGTGATCCCTCCTAGCATTGGCTGTTGTTAGATTTCTTGTTCCTGGCCATTGTAACTGGAGTGAGGTGGAATCTTAGAATTCTTTTGATTTGCATTTCTTTTTATGAGCAGAGATGTGGAGCATTTCTTCATGTGTCTATAGCCCATTCTTATTTCTTCTTCAGAGAAGACTCTCTTTTAATGTTTGGCCCAGCTTTTAATGGGATGGTTGTTTCTTTTTAGATTAGTTTTGGAGTGATTCAATTGTTTGAGCAGTTGATATATTTTAGATATGAGGCATTTTGCAGATGACATGATTCTGTACTTAAAGAATCCTATAATCGCCACTCCTAAGTTACTTGTGCTGATTCAAAACTTTGGCAAAGTAGCAGGTTATCAAATTAACCCTCAAAAGCAATGGCTTTCTTGTATGGCAACAAGTAGAAGACAGAGGCAGAAATCAGGAAAGAAACTCCTTTTGCAATAGCTTCAAGGAAAATAAAATATTTAGCAATTAACTTAACTAAAGATATAAAGGAGCTTTAGGATAAAACCTTTAAAATCCTGAAGAAGGAAATCAAAGCAGAAATAAGGAAATGAAACATCTCCCATGCTTGTGAATTGGAAGAGTGAACATGATGAAAATGGCAATCCTGCCAAGGGCCATCCACAAATTCAGTGCCATACTCATCAATATCATGAACAATCATGATAACAAGGATGAAAATGAAACCTATCTCCCTCACCCTCACCCAGTACCCAACAACTTCAAAAGGCTAGAGATTTAACCATTATAGTGTCACTCAAAAAGAATGGAATTGTAACACTGCTTTGGGCAAATAATTTGTGAATAGAACTACAAAAATACAGTCAGTAGAGCAAAACAATAAATACATGACAATACAGGAATGCAAAATGCTTCTTCACAGAAAAGTAGATAATCATCTGAATTGAACAACAGTATAGACCCACTAGACTTAACAGACATCTGCATATTATTTCACCCAGAAACAAGAGAATATACAATTTTTCAGCAACACCTGGAAATTTTTCTAAAATAGACCATATTTTAGGGCATAAAGCACACCTGTGCAGATTCAGAAACACTGAAATTATTTCCTGCATTCTCTCAGACCACAAGGGCATAAAATTGGAACTGAACCCCAATCTCCACCAAAGAAAGCCCTGTAACTCATGGAGATTGAAAAACACATTGTTGAATCATGACTGTGTCATGGATTTCAGAACAGAAATTCAACAGTGTATGGAAATTTACAAAAAGGAGCACACAAAATACCAGCACCTTTGGGACAGAGCAAAGGCAGTACCCAGCAGAAAATTTATAGCTCTGAGTGCCTACATTAACAAATTGGAAAAATCACAAACTAATGATTTAATGGCTCACATTAAACTCCTAGTAAAAGAAGAACATGACGGGTGGGAGTGCGAAGAGAAATGGGGACCAAGACACGAGAAAGGGTATCAATGTTTGTGGAGTAATGCACCTTCTATCTGGTGAATATAATGTAACACTTGTATGAATTACAATTGCAATAAAAATATATGGAAAAAAGAACAAATAAATCCCAATTCCAGTAGAGGGAAGCAAATTATTAAAGTCAAAGCAGAATTAAATGAATTGGAGTCCAAAAAAAACCATGGGAAGAATCATCAAAACAAGGAGTTGGTTCTTTCAAAAAAATAATAGGTCCTTAGAAAACCTTACCAAAAAAAGAAGAGAGCATGTCCCTCCCCCACCCCCCCAAAAAAACAAACTATGGACAAGTCTGGAAATATCACAGCAGAAATTACTAAGATACAGAACATCATAAAGGAATACATTTCCAACTTTATGCCAACAAATTTGAGGATCTAGAAGAGATGTATGAATTTCTAGCCAATATTAACATAACTAAGCAGAACCAAGAAGAACTAATCCAAATAAACAGACCTATTTCAAGTCATGAAATAGAAATGGCAACAAAAGATTTCCCATCCAAGAAAAGTCCAGAGCCAGATGAATTCACAGCTGAATCCTATGAGGCCATCAGAGTAGAACTTGCACCGATACTTCTCTAGCTCTTCAATGAAATTGAAAGTGAACACTCTTCTACCAAACTCATGGTACAGAGCTACCATAACCTTCATCCCAAAACCAGATAGGGACTCATCAAAGAAAGAAAACTATAGACTCATCTCTTTGATGAATATTGATGCAAAACTGCTCAACAAATACTGGCCAACCATCTTCAGCAACTCCTCAAAAAATTATACACTATGAAAAAAATTATACACTATGACCAAACAGGATTCATCTCAGGGTTGCAAAGCTGGTTCAATAGATGCAGGTCAATAAGATTCAACACATCAACAGGAGCAAGGACAAGAATCACATGATTATCTCAACAGATACAGAAAAGGCATTTGATAAGACATAACACCCCTTTATGCTAAAAGCTCTGGAGAAACTAGGAATCCATGGAACATTCCTCAGTATAATAAAGGCTGTGTATGACAAACCCACAGCTAACATTATACTTAGTGGTGAAAACCTAAAGTCATTTCCACTTAATTCAGGCATGAGACACGGATGCCCACTCTCTCCACTTCTCTTTAACATAGTATTAGGATTCCTAGCCAGGGTTTTTCATTTGTTCTTCCCTCCCATTCTCTATTTTCCTTGTACTATTCTTTGCTTCTTTCATCCTTTAAACACAAGATTAATATGTTAGCAATGATGAATCTATAGGAATTCCTTATCTGAGGAATAGCAGTAGGTATCTTCCTACAGTCCTTCAATATTTATTTTCAACTATCTTTTTACAAAGGAGACAGAAAGGAAAGCATCATTACCTTTCCCACCTTTGCAGTGAATTACGATGATGTTGTGAGGATCCTTGGATAACCAGGCAATGACTTCTTTAGAGAATGAAACCATCTCTCTGGTTTAATAAAGATTTTTAGTTAATTAAAATTCATTCCCAAATTTCAAGCCCAGTGAATTTAGTGCTTATCTGACCATCAGTGTGGCATCAGACTTACTCAAGAGTGGGGACATTGTGATCATCGATCATTATTCTATGCACTCGGTGATAAAAATACTTGGGGTCATAAGACCATTCACCTGGAAGAAATGAGATACGTATCAGGGTTGTATGCCTACTGACATGAAAGTTAGGAACGAAGTTTAAATTTTCTCTTAGGAATTCTTATCTCCTTTCAATTGTTCTAAAAGGATTTTTAACATCACCAGCACAAAGTTCCCTGAGAGGAACGCAGGCAGACCAGTGGACAAAAGAGCCAAAGAGACATGAAGGATGTTAGGGACAGATTCTTGTCCTTAAAGATTTTTTCATCCCAAGTAATCTAAAATCAGCTCATGCTTCATATTCCTTACCTTCAACCTTCTAACAGAGTGCGAATTCTATTTTCTAGACTGTATATCCTATCATCCTGCATTCTGCTTATTATATTTTCTAGACTGCTTATTCTACAATACTACATAGGTACCACTAATCAGAGGTTAATGGTGCTGTCTAAATGCTCAGTCCCTGAAAACATCATTAAATGTTTATTCTGACAATAAAATGCAATAAAAATGTACTTAAAAATCGTGATTGGGAAATCAGGGGACAGTGAAAAGAGGACAAAAACATGAGAAGGGGTATCACGGTTTGAGAAGTAATGTAACCATTACCTAAAAAAATCTAACTGTAACCCCTCTATACATTAACCCTAAATAAAGTACAAAAAAACCCACACCACCATAAAAAAATCTAGACAGGTGTTAATGTCTAGACAGGAGAAAAACTGAAGACAGACACAGCAGAGAAACTGGGGCACATTCTTCTCTTTCTTCTGTTTTCTTTTGTCGTTTCTCATCACGCGCCTTGTTCTCATCACCAACTCTTTCTGGTGGATCATGGAACATACTTGCTGAATTGTCTGTGATACAATCTGGCATGAGAGGCAGGAAGAGTTGATTGAGCATAAGAGCACGAGCAGATCTTTCCTGAGCACTTCCTCTGCAAGTCTGCCTCTTCGCTCTCACTGGCCCATCTCTCTCTTAGGGAATGTTGTGCTGCCAAGCTCACTTTTCCTACTACACAGCACCAGCACATTACAGAGATTTCTGATCTGACTTCTTACTATGTAATATTTACAATGAAATGAAAGATACACAAGGTGACTTTCTTACATATCTACAGTAGCAAATATATTAAAATGATATACATGCTACAAAGGTTGTATACAAAATAATGTCTGGTGTTGAAGAATGTTGGAGACCCTAGCCTGGGTAGGAAGCCATTTCCCTCAAAGCCTTGCTTAACCTTAAAGACTGGCGGCCGTTCCCCTGGCAACATTCATGAGTCATATTATTCTGAGAATTGTCACAATGACCTGATCACCAGATATTTTACATAGGTAGAGACTCACCGTAAACGTCAGCAAGCGGAATGCCACCGCCCTGCTTCCCCTCCCCACTTCCTCTTAGCTACTGCTTAAAAGCCTGCTAAAAATTTTAATAAACAGACCTTGACAACATATTGCTTGGTCTCGCTCTTCTTTCTCACCCTTCTTATTTTCAGGCTGTGTCCCCCTCGGTTCCCCCGGATAACTGGTCCCGCGGGCGGGACAAGTGGCGCCCAACGTGGGGCCCGAGAGACGGACATTCTGCCGGACAGAGACACGACTAGCCACACAAAAGGCTCCCCGGGAGCGGACAAAGAATTGGAGAAGACATTCTCACCGCTCATGAGAAAGGGCTTCTTCTAGTAAGCAGATTTTTCTCCGTCCCAGTCTAAGATGGGTGATCATATGTCTAAGGAGGCCCAATTTATTCAGGACCTTAAAGCTTCCCTCAGGGAAAGAGGAGTCAGAGTTAAGAAAAAGGATTTAGTTCAATTTTTCTTGTTTATTGGGGAAACTTGCCCCTGGGTTGTTATTAGTGGACCCACTATACATCCTCTTACATGGAAAAAGGTAGGGAGGGAGTTAAATGAGCTCCTTGCCACAAAGGGGCCAGATGCAGTCCCTACCAGAATATTTAGCTATTGGAACCTCATTAATGATGTTTTAAATGAAGGGCCAGAATCTGCCAAAGTTATTTCTGAAGCCGAGGCTTTCCTCGCACCCCCCTCTCGTCCCGTTTAGGCCACCTCACTCCACTCCCCTATGGAACCTGTCCCTCCATCACCTTGCCCTTCAGTAGTTATACCCATGCCTAGTACAGGAGAAAATCCCAAAAAACCTTATAATAAATGCTTTGATCTATTGAAATCTTTTGATCCCACCATAGATAGCCAGAAAGTTCAATCTGATAGGGAAGTTCCTTTGATCCTCCCTGTCTTTGAAAAAATAACCAAAGATATGCCATCCCTGCCACAGGAAAGCTTTAAACAAGCCAACAGTTGCCAACATCCAGCCCCCATTTCTGTTACTTATTCTGGACCTCCCCCCTACCCTCCCGCTTATTTTCCTCCACTGTCCATTGAAGCCCATAAAGCAGCTCTTATACAGACAAAAAATTATTTGTCACAGCATGTTGCAGGTTTAAAAGAGGTAGCCCAGCTACAAAAAGAACGTTCCCAGCTCTCAGTGAGCTTTGCCTCCCTGCACGATTCCATTAACCAGATCGCCTTTGACACCCATAAAAAATCTACCTATTCCAAACAGGGACGCGCCTTGCCCGCTTTGGCTTTTCCTGTAATGACTCGCTCAAGAGCCAAAACCGAAACTGCTTCAGTCACTGGAATTAGAGAAGAACAGGAAGGCGAGGAAATAGACCCCGACTCTGAGATGGAAGAGTAAGAGGCTAGTGATGATGAGGATTCCCCTAACACCTATAAAAAGTTAAAGTTTAAGGCCCTTAAAGAAATTAATTCAGCAGTTCGCAATTATGGCCCCAATGCCCCTTTTACACATTCAATGCTTAAGGCTCTTGCAGGTGATGGTTGTCTTACTCCCGATGAATGGCATTATGTTGCGCAAGCCACCCTTACCCGTGGCCAATATTTAACCTGGAAGGCAGAATTTTTGGATAAGTGCCAGGCTCAAGCCAAAATTAATGAAAAAAAGACTTCCACTCGTAGTTGGACTGTGGATAAACTTAGTGGCATTGGCCAATATAGCTCAATAAAAACAGGTTAAATTTCCAGTTGGCCTTTTGGCTCAGACCTCGGAGGCCGCCTTCACGGCATGGCGTGCCATTCCTTCCACAGAATCCATCACAACACCCCTATCCAAGGTTATCCAGGGGCCACAGGAACCCTATAGTGAATTTGTAGGCAGATTACTAGAAATGACGGAGAGAGTTTTGGGTCCAGAAGAGAAGGAGACTAAATTTGTAAAACAATTGGCCTTTGAAAATGCTAATGCCACCTGCCGCGCTATTCTTAGAGGACAGGTAAAACATAAAACCCTTGATGAAATGATTAGGTTATGCCATGATGCAGATCCCTTTACTTATAAGTTGTCTCAGGGAATCACGCAAGGCGTTCAGCTGGCTATAGGATCTGTATTACAACCTATGAAAAGTGCTAAGCATTGTTTTAAATGTGGCCAGATTGGGCACTTTGCCAAACAGTGCCCTCAACAATTGGATACTACCCCGCCTGTTGCCTCAGGACAATCCAAGATTTTCTTGCCTAGCACTGTATGTCCCCGATGTAATAAGGGTAAACATTGGGCTAATCAATGTAGGTCAAAAACGGATGTTATGGGGAGAGCCTTGCCCCCTCTTCAGGGAAACGGGCCAAGGGGCCAGCCCCGGGCCCCTCAACCCATTCCATTCTCACCGGCCACGGGGAATATTCAGCCGATGACTCAGCCCACTTTAAACCAACAGACCAACTCTTTAGAGCCACTCCAGGCAGCGCAGGGTTGGACTTGTGTGCCGCCTCCAACTCAATTTTAACTCCTACTGGAGGAATTTATATTTTACCTACAGGTGTTTTGGGCCCACCCCCGCCTAATACCTGTTATTTGATCCTGGGGCGAGCCTCCTCTACTATTCGGGGCCTTTTCATATTTCCCTCCGTGGTGGATAATGATTACACTGGGGAAATTCAAGTTTTGGCATGTTCCACCCTTGGGCCTATAAAAATTGCTGCAGGCCAGAGAATTGCACAAGCCTTGCCTTTATCCTTGCATTCCTCTGCCCCAGTGGTTAAAACCGAGGCTAGGGGGGCTTCTCAGCCTGGTTCCTCGGATATTTATTGGGTACAACGCCTTTCTGACAAACGCCCTGTACTCCGCCTTAAATTAGATGGACGATGGTTTGAAGGCATTCTAGATTCAGGAGCAGATGCTACCTGCATTTCTCATAAATTGTGGCCATCAAAATGGCCATTACAAGCGGCCTTTACCCATCTCAGGGAATTGGCCAGGCAAAGGACCCTTTACAAAGCTCCAAAATATTGCAGTGGGAGGATGCTGAAGGCAACTCGGGGACTGTTAAACCCTTTATTGTTCCCGGATTACCGGTCAATCTCTGGGGGAGAGACATCCTTTCACAAATGAATGTTATCATGTGTAGCCCCAATGAAGTTATAACCCAACAAATGCTATCACAGGGGTATTTGCCAGGACAAGGCTTGGGTAAAGAAGGACAGGGAATCCCCGCCCCAGTAAATATTTCACCTAAGGTGGATTGCTTTGGTTTAGGCTATCAAAATTTTTTATAAAGGCCTCTGCTCCCCCTGCACTCCAAGTGGATAAAATCACTTGGAAAAGTGATGAACCTGTCTGGATCGACCAGTGGCCTCTTTCCTCTATAAAATTGTCTGCAGCCCTGACGTTGGTGCAAGAACAGTTGGCTGCTGGACACATTGAGCCATCCAATTCACCCTGGAATACTCCCATATTTGTTATACAAAAAAAATCAGGAAAATGGCGCCTTTTACAAGACCTTCGCGCCATTAACAAGACGATGGTTCCTATGGGGGCTCTCCAGCCAGGCTTGCCCTCTCCAGTGGCCATTCCCAATTCATATCATAAAGTGGTAATAGATTTAAAAGATTGTTTTTTCACCATTCCTCTCCATCCCCGGGATTGTGAGCGCTTTGCCTTCAGTCTTCCAGTAACTAATTTTATGGGACCAAATCCCCCTTTTCAATGGAAGGTATTGCCCCAAGGAATGGCTAATAGTCCTACACTTTGTCAAAAGTACGTTGCTCAAGTTGTTAATCCTTTTAGGCTCAAATTTCCTACCCTATATGTCATCCACTATATGGATGATATTCTTTTGGCAGGTTCAAAACAGTCCATTCTTTACGAGGCAGCATATGAGTTAATGATTAAATTACAATCCCATGGCCTTCAAATTTCTGAAGAGAAAATTCAAGTAGTTCCACCACAATTATTTTTAGGCTTTGAGCTTTTCCCTAATAAAATTATGTCACAAAAAATGCAATTACGTAAAGATTCCTTAAAAACTCTTAATGATTTTCAAAAATTGTTAGGAGATATAAATTGGCTCCGTCCCTATTTAATATTAACCACCGGAGATCTTAAGCCTCTTTTTGATGTTTTGCGAGGAGATCCAGACCCATTATCTCCTCGAGTACTTACCCCTGAAGCCAGACAAGCGTTGCTATTGGTTGAAAAAGCTATTAAACAACAGCATATTTCTTATTATTTCCCTGATAAGCCGTTGTATTTTCTTGTATTTCCCTCCTCTTTTTCTCCTACCGGATTGTTTTGGCAAAATTCTCCCCTTTATTGGGTCCATTCCTCTGCCTCATCCCCAAAAATACTTCCTACATACCCATTTTTAGTAATTCAACTTATACAATTGGGCAGAGAGCAATCTTTAAAATTATTTGGCAAAGATCCCGATGTTATTATTGTCCCGTTTAGTCCTGTACAAATACAATGGCTTATGCAAAATGATTCCTCATGGGCCGTTGGTCTAGTCTCTTTTCAAGGTAAAATTGATAACCATTTTCCCCAGGACAAACTAATTCAATTTTTTTATAGAACCCCTGTAGTTTTCCCCAAAATAACTAAATCAAGTCCTATTAAGAATGCAGCCTTGGTTTTTACTGATGGCTCCTCAAACGGAGTTGCTGCTTATTCCATTAATGGTAAAATATATTCATTTTTTACGGGAGAAAAATCTGCCCAATTAGTGGAATTAAAAGCCATTTTAAAGGTCTTTCAAGATCTTTTAGATACTCCCTTTAATTTGTTCACTGATAGCTCTTATATAGCCTTTTCCGTGCCATCTTTGGAAATAGTTCCCTATATTCGCCCTACTTCCGGGGCTGCTCCCTTATTTTATGAGCTTCAACGAGCCCAGCCTTTCTTTATTGGACATATTCGTGCCCATTCTGGGCTGCCTGGACCCTTGGCTCAGGGAAATAATCAAGTAGATCATGCCACCCGCATAATTGGGTTAGCTCAAACCCCACTTAACCCTTCCCCATTATCCCTTGCACAAAAAGCCCATGATCTCCATCATCTCAACGCTCATACCTTACGTCTTAGGTATGGTGTTACTCGAGAACAAGCACGACACATCGTGCGACAATGTAAGGCATGTCTTACACTCTTGCCTGAACCCCACATAGGAGTTAATCCTAGAGGTTTAATTCCAGGAGAAATTTGGCAAATGGATGTTACATTCCCTCATTTGGTGAAATGAAATATGTACATGTTTCTGTGGATACTTTTAGTGGATTTATTTTCGCCACCCCTCAAACAGGGGAGGCTACAAAAAATGTAATTAGTCATGTCCTTTCCTCCCTTGTGTTGCCTCAGCCAAAAATTATTAAAACTGATAATGGGCCAGGATATACTAGTGCATCATTTAAACAATTTTGTGCTCAGTTGGAAATCAAACATATTACGGGTATTCCCTATAATCCTCAAGGACAAAGTATTGTGGAAAGAGCTCATCAAACCCTTAAAAATATGATATTTAAATTACAGTCCGGCAAAGGACTAATATATTCAGCCTTGGGAAATCCAAAAAATATAGTTAATCATTCCTTATTTGTTTTAAATTATCTTATTCTTGATGTACATGGACGCTCCGCCGCAGATCGTCTGTGGCACCCCACAACCGCGCAAAATTATGCCCAGGCATTGTGGAAAGATCCCTTAACTTCCCAATGGCATGGCCCTGATCCAGTTCTTATTTGGGGAAAAGGCCATGCATGTATTTATGATACCCACAACACTGGTGCCAGATGGCTTCCGGAGCGCCTTGTTAAATTATATAATCCATCCAGGGAGTCCCCTGAGAAGGTGTAACTCTGCTTAATTTTAGGATGACACTACAAATGCTCCCCTTTTCTGCTGATCATTTCCCTGCCCATGGTGAACGGAGGCCTTGGACCACCCCCTAATCGCACAAAACTCCTCGAGACACTATATGGATCTCCTTGTGCCTGCCGAGGAGGTTATATTAATCACCAAAAACCACAAGTATATACCCAGATGGTAAATTGTGGAAATCATAATACTTATTTACAAGCTGCCCCCTCCCCTGCAGGGTGAACAATTCAGTCCTGGGTTTGTTTACAAAAGCCAAAGGTAATTCTCCCCACCAATGGGCACCCTGGACCATGCCCCAATGATTGCACCTATGTTACTCAAATGAATGTTCTGTGTTATAATTCACTTTAAGAACGCACTTATAATAATCAAACTTATTTTATGACCATACCTCACTCCCAATATTCGGGCACCTTCGGAGGTAATTGGTCTTTAAACTCCTCACCTTTGAGTAATAATAAATATTCCCAAGCCTCATGTACAGCCCCTATAGGAAAGAATACCGGTTGGAATAGATACACTCCCATCCACGTTTCAGATGGAGGAGGTCCAACTGATGTTGTTAGGGAACATATTGTTCAACATAAAATTCAAAATCTTATAGACTCCTTAGTCCCTCAAATATATATACATCCCTTATTTCTACCCAAGGCCAGAGGTATTAATATAGATTCCCAGACGTGGGATGTTTTAAAAGCCACCCATTTGGCCCTAAATATTTCAAATACACAACTGGCACAGGATTGTTGGATGTGCCTAGCTCTAGGAGCCTCTTGGCCCCTTGCAATGCCAGAATCATATAATGTATCCATAATTAAAAATTATGTAGTGGAAAAGGGAAATTGCTCTCTGAGTATTCCCTTTAGAATACAACTCATTGGATTCATGGCTTCCCCCTGTGTTTTTTAAACTTTTTCGCTATGATAGCTTTGATATTGGGCAAGTCTCCTTTTTAAACTGTTTCTCTGTTGTTAATACCTCAACAGAACTTTGTCCTAGTACTGGAAGTTTTTGTGTGTGGAAACAATTTAGCACATTCCAAGTTGCCCAGCAATTGGACAGGTCTCTGTGTTATGGCTTCCCTGCTACCTGATATTGAGCTCATTCCCGGAAATGAACCTGTTCCCATCCCAGCTTTGATTATTTCATTCCCAGACACAAAAGAGTGGTACAATTTATTCCGCTCCTTGTCGGATTAGGAATCGCTGGAGCTGTTGGTACTGGAACTGCAGGATTAACTACCTCGCTCCATACCTACTCTAAACTCTCACAACAACTTGCAAATAATTTACAAACAGTCTACCAGTCAGTATGATACCTCCAGGATCAGGTGGACTCACTGGCTAAAGTAGTTCTCCAAAATAGACGAGGATTGGATTTATTCACTGCTAATAAAGGAGGCATATGTTTAGTTTTGCAGGAAAGATGCTGCTTCTGTGCCAATAAGTCTGGCATAGTGCGAGACCGGATAAATAAGAAACACCAGGAGGAACTAGAACTGCGTCGCAGAGAATTGTTCAAGAAACCTATTTGGAGTGCCTGAAATGGTGTCCTGCCCTATCTTCTCCCAATTTTGGGCCCGCTGCTTGGCTTGCTTATTCCTTTGTCCCTGGGACCCTTCCTTTTTTTCTAAAATTATGAGTTTTATTAAGACCCAGACAAATGCCATGTTTGATGCCAAGGTGGTGACAGTCCAGTACCAGCGACTCCAATGTCGTGATCCTGATAAAAACTTGGGCTACGAGGAGCCTCTTGGCTCTCCTTCCATAGGCCTGGATTTCTCCATTCTAAACTCCACCCAAACGAAACATCAGTCTTGGAGGCTGTGGAATCGCCTATGACGGGAATAGCGTGATGCCAAAAACCAGTGAGCAACCCAGTGGCTATGGAGTACTCAATGACGGGATTAAGCGCTGAAGCTTCCTAGCTGCTTCGCGTAGCCTAAGACAGGGGCTCCATCCTCCAATCACTTTGTGGGACCTGGTTTTGGAAGCACATCACGTAGCCTAAGACAGGCCTTCCACACTTCAAATTTACACAAAAAGGGAGGAGATGTTGGAGACCCTAGCCTGGGTAGGAAGCCATTTCCCTCAAAGCCTTGCTTAACCTTAAAGACTGGCGGCCGTTCACCTGGCAACATTCATAAGTCATATGATTCTGAGAATTGTCACAATGACCTGATCACCAGATATTTTACATAGGTAGAGACTCACCGTAAACGTCAGCAAGCGGAATGCTACCGCCCTGCTTCCCCTCCCCACTTCCTCTTAGCTACTGCTTAAAAGCCTGCTAAAAATTTTTAATAAACAGACCTTGACAACATATTGCTTGGTCTCGCTCTTCTTTCTCACCCTTCTTATTTTCAGGCTGTGTCCCCCTCGGTTCCCCCGAATAACTGGTCCCGCGGGCGGGACAGAAGAAACGAGCCACTTCCTAAAAAAGATATACATTCATAAACTATATTGTTGAAGGCGGCTCCTTTGTACAACTACTTAAAGATACTAGTAAAACATGCTGTCTACTTTTGAAAACGCTTTTGTCACAGCTTTAATCTTTGGATTTTCTTCTTCTTCAAGTCTGCGAAATGCTTCTTTCAACCTAAGAGTATACACTAGCTCCCCCCTTGTTCTGAAGGACAAAGCAGCCAAGCATTCATACCTTCTAATCCTTGTCTATCTCCAGATAGACCCTCAGATTAAACAGGAAGGTGCTGGAGGCATTAAGGTAGGCATGTTAAATCTGTCCAAGTCTCAGTCTGAATGACCTGCCCTTAGCCTTTGTCTCTGGGGCCTGGCTAGTGTTTATAGTTCTGGATTTTTCTCTTCAAGATGACAAGAAAAGGCATTGTGTTTGGAAAGCAGTCTGCCTTTTGCAGTTTTATAAATCCTGTTCTTCCTGGATCCCTAGATATCTATGAAGTGACTGCAAGAGAGCATGGCTAAGATCAAGAACACATTGTATTTTCCAGCAAAAGTAGCTTTTACTTAACTTAGAGGCAAAGGGACATGGTCTGACTGCATACAGAAGTGGCCAGACTTGTTGATGCTTCCTCACTGTGTTTGTTTCTCCAGTAACTGTGGCTGTGTCCCACACATCTGCACTCTGACCCTTTTCTTTCTATATTCAGTGTTATTCAAAATACAATCCTGAAACCTTCTTCCCTTTGAAGGACAAGCAGGAGCATATGACCTGCTTAGCCTCCTCAGGAATTAAGTTTGTTCAGTGTTATGTTCATGATGTACAGATCAACACAAAGTACAATGTTTACCCTCATTGTTTTCAAACTCAAATATTTAAAGGCATATGAGCTATAAAATGTCCACTGAAAAACTTCCAGCTGCCAAATTTACACTTCCTCTACGTTTATTTTGTCATAGTTGCATGTTTTCCTTTCTACCAAATGGATTTGCAGAATATAATGCATTTCATGACTCTTTGGAGCAATATATAACACTATATTATCTGTGTGTGCATTTTCCACAGATCTATAAATATTAGTCCTATTTTTAAAAGAACAACCAGGGCACAAACCTAGAATTTATTTTGCTGATAGAAACACAGTTACAAAAGAGCTACCATATGATTCTATGAGAAACTCAAGAAACATTAAAACTGGTCTATGGTAATCAATACTCAAAAGAACACTTTCAGTGTTTGAAAAGTGATTATAAATGCCAGAACATTGTCAACAATTTGATAGTGGTGTTCATTGCACACAATGAAGATGCCGGGGCCTACCGGCAGCAAATTGGGGTTCCTGAAATAGGGGGCTGGGACTGGAAAAAATAGAAGAGAGACAAACACATCGGGTCCAGGAGGTCTGCAGCCCAGGCAAAAACTGCCGCGCCCCGTTTATTCTCAACTCAAAGCTTATATCCCTTCTTGAGACCAGGGCACTGCCAGGTGTTACATCCAGATGGTTAATCAGGGAACTGTTGGGGGTTACATTCATATGGTAAATCTCAGATCAATTGAACAGGAGAAGACCAAAAAACAATAAGACAATCAAACAATTATCTGATGCAAATCAAAGTACAGTTTGATTCCACTCTTGCTCCCGACATATCCCCCATCTTTATTTTAAAAGAAACACAAGTGCAATTTATATTCTTTCCACTATCTCTAATTATCTCTAATTATCCTGTCTCACTTTCCAAAAATGACTGGTCCCTTCATCTAAAGGGGATTGATGGGCGGAGATTCAGCTTCTGTGACTTCTTCAAGCTGACTCAGGGGCGTTGTCTCTGTGCTTGACCAGGGCGGTTAAGAAGCCTAGCCTGTTTTATCAGGGATTGCAAGGATTAGATATCAGGAATAATAATTTGCTCCAAACTGGAGATCATATTTAACATTTAACAACTGCACAAACCATCTTTGGCTACAATAGTGTAGCTTCCATGGCACCCATTTGCAAAGGCCTTTTCTTGATTGTCTGGGGAACTAAATTTCTGCAACCTTAACAATGCTTCAGTTGTCAGATCTAAACAGATTAATAGAGACACAAGCCTCAGATCCACAAACTTTTCCTGAATTTGTGGCTGGTGTCAAAAATAAATAAATAAATAAATAAAAATTTCGCTCAATTAGGACTTTAAACTACCCACTATCACAGAAGATTGACAAGTTCCTGCCCAGTTATGAAAGGCACGGGCATTAGTAAGGCATGCTTACAAACTATTCTATGACCTCCCGGCTCTGATTAATTTGATCGGCCAAGCACAAGTGACTAAGATCTGACACCATCTCTGCCATCCAAGCAGAGGCTTTCTGCATCGTGTCCCAGTAGTGTTTCTCCACACAGGGATAAATGTCCCATTGGCATTTCACTTGCTTAGTTGCTGGACTTGAACTCGGGGCCTGGATACTGTCCCTCAGCTCTCCAGCTCAAGGCTAGCACCCTGCCACTTTTGAGTCCAAACTCAGGGCCTGAGTGCCGCACCTCAGCTCTGCAGCTCAAGGCTTGCACTCTGCCACTGTGAGTCCTGAGCTTGGTGCTTGAGTGCTGTCCCCCAGCTTTTAGCTCAGAGCTAGCACTCTGCAGCTTCGAGCTCCAAAGCAACTCTGCCTTAATAGCACTCTGCTGCCAGATTAGACTCCACAATCTCACAGGGACTTTGCTTTGCCTGGGCAGGCTCAAAGCTGCGGCTTTCAGATCAATGAGTCCTACAAAAGACCACGTTACCCCAATTAAAGCAACAAGGTGGTCAACACAGAAATAGTCTCTAAGCATGAGCTTACCTAGAACCTGGTAAAAGCCAAAGTTACATCTGAATAAGGATTGCTGTCCTTCTCCATGGGCTAGCTGGAAGTTGCTATAAGGTAACTTACAAGAGCAAGCTGAAATAGCAATTAAGCAATTACTTTGGTAGTCATAATTTTCCTTTTTTCTCTTTCTTTAAACATTTAAGACAACCTTCACTTTCAAATATTGTTTAGAAACCCATTTCCAATGTTCTTAATAACTTTTACTGATACTGGCTTAAACAATTAACACCTTAGCCTTTATTTGCAATTGAAAAACCTTTAAGGACACAAAGAATTCCCTCTGCTTCAGGCCCCCTAGGGCTCAAGGCACTCCTCTTGCCTTTTAGAAAAGGGCTTTTTTTTGCAGTTTAGATTACTGTCTAGAACTCCAACAACAGTTTAAACTCAAATAACAGTTTTTCCCTAATGCAAGAACTATAGACATCAGTGCACCAAGTCTAAGTCTGGACTTAGTTTCCTTCCTTTTTTTTAAAATACACCTAATTGCATGGAGATAAACCTTTAAACATTCCTTTAAAATACTAATCACATTATCCACATTTTACCTTCAGATTTCTAGTGTCAGTTTGCAAGAAAAGACAGACAGGCAAAATTTCTGACGTTAATGAACAATTTTACATTTAAATCTCTAATACATGTTTCCAAACTTTAACTTAAAGTAATAAATCCCAAATTCCCTACTACCTCTGCGCTAAACAGGATATAATATTTGTAATGTAAACAGCTGTATGTATTGCAATACCAGATTTTTAAAATGCAGATTTCAGGATCTAGAATATTTACCAGTTTTTCTTTAAGACAATGCAATAATCCTTTGAGACATAGGAAACATTCAAACCTACTAATTTTCTTGAAGTTTAGACTTAGATTTACCCAACTGCTTTTGTGTTTCAAATGAGCTCAACCATTGTTTTATACAGCATGCTGACAATTTAACCTTGAACATGTTCACTCACACCCATTCGCACACACATTCATACTCAAAGATCTTAAAGCGAGCAAAATTAATATCGGCCGTTCATTTTCTGGAAATTTTAGTACCATGAGGTTTTTTTTGCTAATCTTATTCTTGTGGGTGACAACCAAGTTTTAAAACAAAGCTTTTTAACAAAGCGATTAGCTAAAATTTAAAACTGAGTTTGTGTCCTGCCACCAACTGTCTCCAGACTGTCACTTCAGCAGGTTGTAGGAAAAAGGAAACTAGACGGAAGACTGCAGCTGCTTTGTCTGGCCTCTGCTCACCTCAGCTACAGCCAATTGGGAGGGGCCATACCAGGCCGCAGTGGAGCCAAAACTTTTTCCTTCCCAGAAATATTCAAATAGATAACAAGGATGTGCTTGAGTACGCACAGAAAAACCATAAGGATCCATATTTAGAATTGGTACCAATTTTAAAGACAAAACTGGACAAAACAAAACAAAAAAAATACCCAAGGAAAACTATGTAACACGAACAAGACAGAGAAGCGGAGACTTTTAAACAGAATCAGACATTGACATATAACAAGAAAATTGGACTCAATCAGATACACTTAACACAAAAACATGAGCTCAGATGAATGTTTTCACCAAACAGTTATTTTTAGAATTAGAAATGTCTTGCTGGTGGGACTCTCAGGTATGCCTTGTTATCGACAAGAAATTCAGAAGGGGAGGGGGCGGTCAAGGCGTCCCTTGACCACCCAGGCCTCTGTTTTAGGCCCACAGTGTACCTTTTCAAACAAACAAACAAAAATAAAATAAAATAAAACAAAACGCAGACATACAGGGGGGTCGGCCGACTTCTACTTACCTCTGGAGGCCTTTGCTTTTCACCTGGGCATCTTTTACAAAAAAGGTTATTAAGAAGAGGGATGGTAAAGACAAAATAATGTCACATATTAAATTGTGTAGAGTCAATGAATATGTTAAAAGGTCCCTATATAATAGTAAAAGGAGGAGAAACACAGCTCATATGAATGTGTGGAACAAGTGGATCAGTAGCAGTCCCAATTGACATGCACAAATAACTCAGGTCCTTCCCACGTCGCAGGATGCACCACTGGAGGGTTGGGGGTGTAGGCCCAGTGAGTCGCTGCTTGGATGGCCACTGTCACTCTCCACGATCTGAACGCAGCGTTCAGGCAGCCAGCGGGCGTCATTTTCTCCTTGTGAAAAAACACATACATGCCTTCGACCCCAGGTTAGAACAGGATCGGGTCCATGTCAAGCACCAGTTAGGGGATCCTTCCACTTTACTAAGGCAAAAGCACGCTGCTCTCTTTTTTCCCAGAGTCGCTGAGCAGCAGATAAATTATTTGAATCCAAATTCAAAAAATTTAAAACAAATAAAGCATGATTAAGTATATTCACAGGAGTAGCGGGATACGACTCTCCTCTCTGTATTTTAGCAATTTGATGTTTTAATAATCCATTAGCTCTCTCCACGATGCCTTGACCTTGAGGATTGTAAGGAATGCCTGTAATATGAGTGATATTATAGGAATGGCAGAAGGATTGAAATGCTCGGCCTGCATAGCCAGGGCCATTATCTGTTTTTATTTGTGAGGGAATCCCCATCACAGCAAAGCATCGAATGCAGTGAGAAATACAATGTTTAGTGGCTTCCCCAGCAAGGCGGGTGGCCAAGATAAAATTAGAATAAGTATCTACAGTAACATGAACATATTTTAATCGGCCAAATGATGGAACATGTGTGACATCCATCTGCCAAATGTGATTAGAAAGCAGTCCTCGTGGATTTATACCTAAATGGGGGGCTGGTGAAAAAGGGACACAGTTGGAGCAAGTCTTAACTATTTGTCGTGCTGCTTCTCTAGATAATTTAAACTGTCGGCGCAAGGCTCGACTGTTTTGATGGTGGATGGCATGTGACTGCTTAGCAAGTTCAACCTGAGTTAAGTAAACTCTGGTGTCAGAGTCAGTAACCGCATTGCCCTCACTTAAAGGGCCAGGAAGATTAGTGTGAGCTCGAACAAAGCCAAAAAAACAGGGGTGGTTGCGAGAACAAAGCAAAGTTTGTACATGGCGAAATTGGGTCTGGATATTGGAGTTAGTAGTTCCAATAAAGGGAACAGTTTCTATGACTTGAAGAGCATAATTGCATTAATAGACAAATGTAAGATGAGGGCAATGTGGAGTCTGCATCAGTAAAGGTTTATTTATATAAGCATGCATTACATAATGATGGTTTTTCAATTAAGCACCCATTGTTTTATTGTTGTTGTTGTTTTTTGCCAGTCCTGGGATTGAGCTCAGGGACTGAGCACTGTCCTAGGACTTTCTCAAGGCTAGAACTCTACCACTTCAGCCTCAGCACCACTTCCGGCTTTTTTCTAGGTATGTGGTACCGTATTGTTCTTTATTGATACATACGGAAGAATAAATGTCGTGCATATTAATAAGTACCACATGAGATTTTGAGACACACACATGTATATACATATACACACACAAAAACACACACATACATGTACATAAATCAGGTTAAATACAACTATTATGTCAAGCATTAGATAACATCATAGTAAAACTTTAAAATCCTTTCTTCTTTATTAATATATAACAAAATGCTGTTGTGTGTAATCAATCTACTGTGCAACAGCTGAGTGAAAAGTTACCTCTTATGTCTTTACAATCTCTTGCTCATTGATCAACCTTTTTCCAAACTTTCCTCCTTCTGACTCACCCAAGTTTCTGGTATTCACTAGTCTACGCTCACCTTCTTTGAAATCAATGCTTTGCTATTTCGCATATTCCATACTTGCCATTTGGCTTATTTTTTTAACATATAACTTCTCCTTTTTGTTCTTGACAAAGATAGTTGTTTGCAGGAGTAAACAATGTGCTATCATGTAGAGGTGCCACATCATTCACGTTGGATGGACACTGAAGTGGTGCATTTCATCCCTTGGCTATTCACTGCTGAGCAGTGAGCTATTAACCATGGGTACATATGTCTCTGCCACATAATGATCTCTTAAAGTCGCATCAATACCCAGTCGAGGTATGATTGGATGCCAGGATCATTGAAGTGTGATTTGTTTGAGAATCTTCACACAGTTTTCTAGAATGGCTATGCTAATTGATATCCCCATCAATAGCTTGTCACGGGCCATCTTTCTCCACAGGTTTACTAGCATGTGTTACCTCTTATCTATTCAATAATTGCTATGCTTGTTGGAATGTTGCAGTGATATCACATTGTGGTTACCACATGCATTTTTCTGATGATGGGTGAGGTTCTATATTTTCTCTTAAACTACATATATATATACTTATATATATATATATATATATATATATATATATGTATATCCAATCCTGGGGCTTGAATTCAGTGCCAGGAACTGTCCTGGCAAAAGAATCCCTCTTAGGAAATTCAGTACTGATGGGAACAACAATAACAAAAATTATTTGTACATCTATCCAGGTTCTTTTCTCAGAGTACAAGAAGAGTTGATATGATAGTGACATAACCAAGATGATGCATTAAGATGAAGCGATAGAGGTCTAGGGAGGTGATTTTGTGGCAGAGCGTTTGACTTGCATGCAAAAACACTCTGATTTGGATTCCTCAGGACAACATAAACAGAAAACACCAGAAGTGGCAGTGTGGCTCTACTGGTAAAGTGCTAGCCTTGAGCAAAAGAAGCTCAAGGACAGTTCCCAAGTTCTGAGTACAAGCCCCAGGACTGACAATACAATACAAATGTAAATAAATAAGTTATGCAATATCATAATACCCTTAGGCTCAACTGGAACTTAGTGTTTGAAGCCCTCTTCCCTTAGCAAACCTGACGTCATGGATAATGAACTTGTTCTCTAGGATTTTAGAAGATTAAGGTCTCTTTCCCTTGGATGCTTAGATAGCTAACAAAACTGAATAAATAATAAGTGAAATTTTAATGGAGCCACTTGAAATTGCATCGTATTTACTGTCTAACCACCAGGGAGTCTTGGTTTGAAATGAATGAGATTATCTGTGCCCAGATGTAATCTACCAATATATTACCATAACACAGTAGCCTATGAAATCATTGAGAAAAATACTTTGAGAGTATGGAAAGGAAGGAAGGAAAGAAGAAAGAAGAGAAGGTGAGCGAGACAGAGAAAGGAAGAAAGAAGAGAAAGAAAAAAGAAGAGAGAGAAAGCAAAAAAGCTAGGCATTTTTGGCTCAATCTTGGAAATCAGCTATTCAGGAGGCAAAGATCTGAGGAACATGGAAAGACTTCATCTCAATAAATGGCTTGGTACAATGGCATACAAGTAGAAGAACTGTAGCTCAGAAAAGCTGGGACAGAAAGCAAGAGCTTACCTTGAAAATAACAATTACATAAAAAGTGCTAGTGGTGTGGCAGAAGTAGGAGAGCCTCCCAAGCAAGCTAGAGACTGAGTTCTTTTCCCAGTACCACCAAAGAAGTAAACGCAGTAACAAATCAAAAACAATAAGCACAAACCAATGTGCCTTATATACAAAATATTGTAGTTTGGGAAAATCAAAGGGAATATTCTTACTTCAAAGGAAAATGTAGAATAAACATAAGTCAATCACATGACAAGTTTCAAAAAACAGTAATATAATTAAGAGAAGTCAATCAACAGTTAAGTTTCACAAACCAGTGATGTAAGTTAAATCTAGGTCAAATCCATCCTTGGCATATCGTCTCTTATTGCCAGACACCTGGGAGGAACAAAAATGATGAAGCTGTAAAACAGAAGTCAACCACAAAGAATTTGATATTGCTACCTAAAACATTTACCAGGATGGGAAGCAAACATGTCCTGCCCACTTACCAGTCTTGTGATTAATTTTTCTAGATGTCTTTTCTGAGTTGCAAGGTGAAAGATCCTTATAAGTGTTATCAGCCTCAGAAGCCGAAAGAATACAATCATTCTAAAAATTTATAGATACATACTTTTAGTTCAGAAACAGCAGAGTTCATCAATACATACGTTTAAATCTGTGTACAGGGCCGGGAGTTTGGCCTAGTGGTTAAAGTGCTTGCCTGGCATGCATGAAGACCCGGGTTCGATTCCTCGGTACCACATACATAGAAAAAAGCTGGAATTGGTGCTGAGGCTCAAGTGGTAGAGCTCTAGCCTTGAGAAAGTCCAAGGACACTGCTCAGGCCCTGAGCCCAAGCCCAGGACTGGCAAAAAAAAATCTGTGTACATATGTTACATTGCTCTGCACCACCCCCATGGCCTCCATGTTCTGGTTAGAGCTTTACTACTTGTGCCACAGCACCACATCTGGCTTTTTCTATATGTGGAACCGAGGAATTGAACTTGGGTCTTTCTGCATGGTTGGCAGGCATTCCACCATGAGGACAGACTCCTGGCACTCATACTTCTCCTTCTTAACATACACATTGACATATTAATTGCCTAGCCCCTTTTGGTAAATCACTTTAAGCTTTATCTGTTCAAAGGCTTTTCTCAACTACACCATGAGATTGTTGCAAGCAATATAAAACTAATTAAAGCTACTCAATGAAAATCTGGGTTTGGGCCTTGGCTTCAAGAATGCTTTTCAAGAGGCACACTTTGTTTGGATTGATCTTCTAATTAATTTAGTATCCTGAAAAAAATTTGGCTGGGCGTTTGTCCTAGTAGAATGTTTGCTATCATGCACCAAGACCCTGGTGCAATTCCTTGGCCCCACATATATAGAAAAACACTGGGAGTGGTGCTGTGGCTCAAGTGGTAGTTTTTTAGCCTTGAGAAATATCCAAGGACAGTGCTCAGGCCCTGAGTTCAAGCACCAGGACTGGCAAATAAATGTTATTTAGTGTAAAAGCAAGGAGATAAATGGGCATTTCAAGCACACAGTTAAGGGAAACAGTGAACCCAAGCTGCTTGGTGGAAGAGCCAGTCTCAGTAGGGTTCTTCAGATTTAGGCTTCAGAGAGAATAAAACTTACCCTTTCACGAATACTTGTAGAACAACATCCAAAAGGAAAAATATAGCAATCACAAGGGAAATTGTTCTGTACTCTAATGGAATGTGTAGTTTGCTGGTCATAACTATAATATCTGTGACCATTAGAACAAGATCAACAAAAATCTGCAGTGTTCTCAAAATCCTAAAATAAATAAAGACAATGAGAGTTTGTCACCACAGTTCAACAATTACTTAAAGTATATGTCAGACGCTAAAATGTCATTATTTAAGATTACAGTGGCCAGTGATATGAAGAATTAGTGCATTACTATCTAAAAACATTGTTCAGTTTTTTATCCAAAAGAAGCACTGCATAGTGAACCACATTCCCTCCCAAACAATATACTGGAGGGTATGTAGAAACCACACAATAACTGCAAGCTAGAACAAAAATGGAAATGAAATGACCAGTCTGTCAGTATAATCTCTTTAAATATTGATAAATTCTGAAGATGAATCTATCAGTTTCTTTTAGCACATTAAAAGTCATCAATCTGAATCTTTGTCAGACTGTAATAGTTAAACCTCAGTGAAGGCATAACTGAACTAAGCGCTTGAAGGACCACCTGCCTGTGTGCGGTGGTTCACAGCTATGATATTAGCTACTCATGAGACTGAGGAGGATACTAGGTAAAGGCCAGCCCCAGCAAAGAAATACCACAAACCCACTTCAACAAGACAAGCTAGGTGTGATGATGTGAGCCTCTTGTCCCAGCCAGGTCAGTAAGGCAACTTCAGTCTTCCTACTGAAGTCCAGGCCAGTCAGAGCAAAAAGCCAAACCTTATCTCAGAAATAAGAAAGTAGGAAGGGCTAGAAGTCTAGTTCAGTCAGTAAAATGCCTGTCCAGGAAGCATGAGGCCCTAAAATGACTAATGCCCATTTGGATCCTAAGATTTTTATTGAGGATTTTAACATGTATATGATTATTTATTTGGGGGTACTCCTTGTGCAGTTATGGACACATGAAAAGGAATTCAACTCCATACATATTTATGGAATTGAACTCCAAGGTCTTTGAAGCCTTTCTGTCACATATTTTAAACGTACTACCCATTGGTTGATTGTATTGTCGTTATGACAATGAATTGAGAAGATTTCAAATCTTTAAAACTGAAAATCAAATGAAAATACTATTAATTTTTATGTACTCTAAGGCACAGTATAAAATTATTCTCATATGTAGAATGGAAGCCTAAGGAACGTGTTTCCAGAATGGAGGAATCACATAAATAAGGGAGTTATTAGAATACAACCTATACTTCCAAAAGTTTAACACTTCATTGTTATTCTTTACTTTATTTTTACTTTCCTTCTTACCTCACTCCCTCCATACTTTTCCCTCTTTCCTTCTTTCCTACTTTCCTTCCTTCCTTGCTTCCCTCCTTCCTTGCTTGCACTCCCTCTCCCTCTCCTACACCCTCCCCCTTGCAATCTCCCTCTCCCTCACATCCCTCCTCTCATTCTTCCAGTATTTCTGTCTTTCCTTCTTCCTTTTCCATTCCTGAGGCTTGTATTCTAGGTGCTGTCCCTGAGCTGCCTTTGCTCAAGACTAGCAAACTCACTTGAGCCAAAATGCCACTTCTGGCTTTTTCTGGGGCATTTATTTGAGATAAGAATCTCAAGAGCTTTCCTGTCCAAGCTGGCTTCCAGTGGTAATCCGCAGCTTTCAGCCTGGATTACAGATGTGGATCACCAGCACTCAACTTATATTTACTGTCATAAGTAGAAAAACACATAGCCATATGTGATTACATAGACTTGGTTAAATGTCATTTTTTTTCTGAGTTAAATCATCAGCTTAAGACAATTTTCCAAGATCAACTGTTTTACAGTATGAAGGCACACACGTGTTATTTTTCACCATCTTAACAGTAGAAACTCTTGTTGCTCAGTTTGGAATTTCTTAGATACTTTTCACTTCTGAGACAGAGAGAGAGAGAGAGAGAGAGAGAGAGAGAGAGAGAGAGAGAGAGAGAGAGAGAGAGAGAGAGAGAGAGAAACTGAGGGAGGGACGGAGGGAGGGAGGGAGAGAGAGAGAGAAAGAGAGAGGGGGGAACAACAAGAAGGAAGAGGAGGAAGAGGAGGAGGAGGAAGAGGAGGAGGAGGAGGAGGAGGAGGAGGAGGAGCAGGAGGATAAATGCTGGTGTTTTATCCTCTAGCTGGAGATAATGGAGTACCTGCAGAGCAGGTTCTTACCCTGCTGGGGCTTCCATCAAAACACTGCATTGGCTTTGGCCACTACAATAGATTAGGAATAAGAAGAATTCTTGATATTTCTTCTTAAAATGGCTAAGGTTTTAGAAAGGTACCTGCAGATATTATATCCATTGCATCTTAGAAAAATATCAAAAATCCTGTATTGTCATCAATACTTCAAATAAAATTCTCTAATCTAAATCACTTTCCTTTTTTGACTATACTTTCATGTGTGTCTGTATTAACATACATGTTAATATCTATAAATATACCTAGGTGAGTGGTGCATATATGTTCAGAACATACCCTTCTTTGTTGTTAAGTTCATCAAGTTTTGTTGTGTTATCAGACAAGATATTGCTACAGGATGAAAACAGAGCACATTGTCAGATATCTTCTAGTCTTGATTACATATCCCCCCATATTTCTCCAATAACTAGCAACCAACCGTTCAAAAATGTTTTGTTCTACTTCTAAGTATTTCAATATGCTCTGTAGTTTATCTTGCTGTCTATTTCTACTACTGGAATTCCATCATGGGATGGTAGCATGCAGTAATACAATCATTTCTTTTTTTCCATATATTTTATTGTAATTAACAGAACAGTTACATTATATTCACCAGGTAGAAGGTGCATTACTTCACATACATTGATACCCTATCTCATGTCTTGATCCCCATTTCCCTTCCCTCATCCCTGCCCATTAACTTGTTTCCCCCATTCCCTATCTGAATTCAAATAACCAAATATACATATAAACAATATATCAGATAGCAAGGTGAAATGCTGTAACAATATGAGAAAACCAAGGGACATCAAAAGCGATGAGAGGTAACAGTACATTAAGAACTACAATCACTCATTATATGGCTTTTGTTTCTATATCCTGGAGATCCTTTCATTTAGTGTCATACGACATGGACTTATGTATCTAGGTTTTGTTCTATTGTATATCTCTGCTAGGGGAGCTCAAGGTTTCTACTGATTATGAAAATGAGGGACACCATACAGCCTATGTTCCTTTGAGTCTGACTTACTCCAATTAATATGATTTTTTCTAAGTGTTTCCATTTCCTTCCAAATGGGGTGATGTTGTTCTTCCTGACAGCAGCATAGAATTCCATTGTGTATAAATACCACATCTTGTTGATTCACTCATCAACTGAAGGACATCTGGTTTTCCATATCTTTGCTATGGTAAATAGTGCTGCAGTAAACACAGTTGTGCTAGTGGCTTTAGTGTTTCCTTGTTTCTGGACAATTGGGTCGATGCCAAGTTGTGGAATTGCTGGTTCATAGTGGAGCTCTAAGTCTAGATAAGTAGGACTGCGTTAAAATGCAGAGCTTGTGTATGGCAAAGGACATAAGTAGAAAATTAACTAGACAACCTACAGAGTGGGAGAAGATCTTCACTAACCATACAACAGGTAAAGGCCTCATATCTAAAATATATCAACAGCTCAAAAAATTGAATCACTCCAAAACTAATCTCCAAAGAAACAACCATCCATTTAAAAGATGGGTCAAAGACTTAGAGTCTTCTCTGAGGAAGAAATAAGAATGGCCTATGGACACATGGAGAAATTCTTGACATCTCTGCCATAAAAGAAATCATCTCTAAGATTTGACCTCACTGCAGTTAGAATTCCCATGATCAGGAAATCTAATAACAACATATGTAACCAACATAGATGTCCCTCAGTTGATGAATGGATCAACAAGATGTGGTATTTGTACACGATGGAATTCTATGCTGCTGTCAGAAAGAACGCCGTTGCCCCATTTGTTAGGAAATGGAACGACTTAGAAAAAATCATTTTAAGGGCAGTAATGCAGACTCAAAAGCATAGAGGCTCAATGGTTTCCTTCATTTGTCATAATCAGTAGAAACCTTGGGCTCTCCTAGCAGAGATTTGCAATAGAGCAAAACCTTGATACATAAGGCCATAGAGTATGAAGCTAATTGAAAGGACCTCTAGGATATAGAAACAAAAGCCATATAATGAATGATTGTTGTCCTAAGGTACTATGTTATCTCTCAGATCTTTTGCTAACACTTGGTTATCTCATATTGTTACATTATCTCACTTTGTTATCTGATATGTTGGATATATTTGTATTTGGTTATTTGAAATTGGATATGCTAAGGGGGGAAAACAAGATGGCGGGTGGTGCCAGGGTAATGGGGACCTTGAAAGGGTATCAATGTATGTGAATTAATGCACCTTCTGTCTGGCAAATATCATGTAACCCTTTTATTAATTACAATAAAAAATATAAAAAAATAAATAAATTGAAACAAACAAACAAAAAAAAGACTTCAAGCATCAGCAAGGAATACAGAGTCATGGGGCATAATGCCATAAAAGCAATGTGCATGCATGCATACACACAAGCACGCAACACACACCCATTCTAATTTCTTTGAGAATGTGATTTCAATAGAATAACCAGTCACAAAACTATAATCAACAATTTTTCTTGACATAGCTGTTGTTCACATAATTGTCCACATTATTCATACTAAAGAATGAAATTATATATAGTCAAGTACCATGTAAATTCATTTGACTTGCTTTTTGCACTCACATTTACTTCAGTTTATCTAAGCACCATTTTATATGATGCATATGGAAAAGGATATTTCCTGTTTTTTTCATAGCCATGAGACTCTAAAAAAGCAAAGTTTTATGCTATATTGATGAATATTTCTTTCCAGGGGAACCAAACCAATGTTTAATGTCCTCTTGTTTAAGTCATTTGAAAGCTAACATACTTTGTAGGAACTTATGCCCTTGCTCTACCTCTAAAATTCTGCTTGCATGTTCCCTCTTATCACTCCTTGCTGTGCTAATGCTTCCTGTCTGGCCTGCCTATCTGATAGAGCAAAGGAACTGCAGGTTAGAAGCAGAACTCTCATTGAATGGGGCAATCAGAGTAGGAGAATTCTTTGGTATTAAGTGTTGATCCTGGGTTTGTTTGCTCCTTTGTTTCTTAGGGCCTTCTCACTTCAGTGGCTTGTGACTTCCATATATCCATTGTGGCAATCTTACTAAGAATTGTGTTTGCTAGTAGTTGATTTCACAACAGACCAAATGGCTGTATGTCTTTCCTCTCTCTCTTTAGTAGACATAATGGTTTGGGTAGCACTGCCCAGTCTGTTGGAGTCTCATAGAAGGAAATTTTGCCTAAAAATCATAACAATTGGGTAGCTGAGATGAAGTGGAAAACCAAATACCCAGCAAGAATGTAGCAAGCAGTAGACACTGAGGGGTTGGGGTGGGGAAGGGTACAAGGAAAGAAATGCATCTTGTCCTGGCTAAAATGTTATTATTGCTGAAGAAAATACTCTGGGGTTGGTAGAGTGGCCTGGTGGTAGAGTATTTGCCTAGAATACAGATAGGCCGCATTCAGTCCCTCTGTACCACATACACATAAAAAAGCCAGAAGTGGTACTGTAGCTCAATGGCAGAGCAGTAGACATGAGCAAGAAGTGTCCAAGGATAGTGCCCAGATCCAGAGTTCAAGCTCCAGGACTTTCAAAAAGAGCAAACACTATAAAGTACTCGGTCATGGGTCCCAATAAATTCCTGAGTTGCCACTCTGGTCCATAATTGTTTAAACATTTCAGGCTGCCCTGCAGTTACCTGACATAGTCGCTAGATGGTGATATGCTCATGAACTATTGTGCATGCCCCTTCCAGCCTGCTCAAGGACTCAAAAAACTGTGTGTGTGTGTGTGTGTGTGTGTGTGTGTGTGTGTGTGTGTGCGCGCGCATGTATTCATGGTGGAGGGGTAGAACTCACAGCGTAGGCATGCCCCAACTTTAGCTACAGCTAACAGATTATTTCTTTGGGGTGTGGGCAGGGGAGATAATTAATTGGAAATAACAGTCTTGTAATCCTCTTGCCAGGATGGGCTTCATGCAATAATCCTAAATTTCAGCTTCCTGCGTAACTAGAGTTACAGGTGTGAGTCACTAGCAACCACTGAACTATGGGTTTACAGATGTAAACGTGAGGCAGGGGTGGGGCGGGTGGGAGGGCTGTTGTGTGACATCCTATAGGAACTCTTGTCTACCATGCCAAAGGGTGGGGGGTTAAAAATTAGGAATACAAATTGTTTAGAGGTATAAGCTGGGACTCACAGGAGCAGCCTGTAGCCAACTAGTAACCAAAGGAAGGAACCTGAAGTACTGTATGTGAGCCCTAGCCATCAAGAACAGAAGAACAAGAACAACAGGGTTGGGGAGGCCATATACTGCTGGGGAGCCTGGGTGGGCATCAAAACTACGTAGTGTGGAAGATGAACAGACTGTGATCATAGCTAGTTACCTGATTGATGGACTGATTCTTCATCAATGGACAGGGCCATCGAGGTCACAGAGGAGGGGATGCCTTGGGGCAACAACAGGAAGATCCTGGGAGTTCCCAAGCAAGACAGTGAGAGAAGAAAATTCTGCTTTGGGGAAATGAACCTAGCCTTGAACCAGTATCTTCTAAGCCTGATTTGGGGAAGGGAAAGCATGATTGATCTCATCTTAGTAAAGTGGACAACTTGACTCATACACTGTCGGGCACTTTCCAGAGCTACCATAAACCCTCTGCGGTGCAGTTGTTTCCAGGAAGCATCTGCCTGGGACTCCATCTCCCCATGTCCTCACCCTGCAGACAGAGGAGTCAGGTAAGTGAGAGTGAGCTGCCCAGCATGGGCCAGCATGACTAGTCTGACCCCTCTTCACACCTCGTGCTCACACTTCCTTTCCTCAGCAGGGCCTCAACACACGGAGCAAGGCTACAAACATGGCTACTCAAAAGACAGCCCACAGAATGGGAGAAAATGTTTACCCATTATACAACTATGAGGACCTAATATCAAGAATACACAATGAGATCAAGAATCTAAACCCCCTTCAAACCAACTCAAGAAATGGACAAATGTGATGCACATATAACACTGGTTAATAAACACACGAGTAAATGCTAAACATCTCTAGTCATAAAGGAAATGAAAATCAATCCAACACTGACATTGCATTTCACTCCAGTAAGATTGGCCAAATTCACGAATATGAGTAGCAACAAATACCAAACAAATGAAGGGAAATGGAACCTTACTAAACTGTTGGTTATTATTATTAAATTATTACATCATATTGTCAATAAATGTTATTAATAATAGATGTAAATAATTTATTGTTAGCATTAAACCATCTTTAAATTTAAAACATGTATTAAGCACCATAACAGAGGTAAAGAAAGTTTTGGTAGTTCCTAAATGTTCACTTCCAATGTGTGTAAAGAAGCCTGTGACATTTGGGTAAATGCCAAGGAGTGGAATTGCTTCCTCACAGGAGAGCTCTATGTTTCATACGAAAACTACTAACTCCATAATTTTCATTGAAGCACTATTTACCATAGCAAAGATTTGGAACCAATCCAGATGTCCCTCAGAATATGATTGGATCAACAAGATATGGTATTTATACACAATGGAATTCTCTGCTGCTATCAGAAGAATGATATGGTCCCATTTGTAAGGACATGGAACAACTAGGGAAAAATCATACTAAGTGAAGTAAGCCAGACCCAAAGGAAAATAGCCTCAATGGTTCCCCTCATTTGTAATAATTAGTACACATCTAGTACTCTCCTAGCAGAGACTAACAATATTGCAAAACCTAGATACATAATGTCATATAGAATGAGGTGAAATGAAAGGATCTCCAGGATATGGAAACAAGAGCTTTATCTTGTGTGATTGTTTTTTTCTTACTGTACCATGTTATTTCTCTTTTATTGCTCTTTGGTTAATCTCATATTGTTACTGTATCTGATTTTGTTACCTGGAATATTGTATATACATCTATTTGATTATTTGAAATAGGAAAGACAAAGGGGGAAAAGAAGATGATTTGGAAGGGTGGGGGAGGGAAATGGAGACAAAACATGAGAAGGCGTATCAATATGAGAAGTCATGTGCCTACTATCTGGCAAATGTAACTGTAACTCTTCCATACATTACAATAAAAATATAAAAAAAGAAGCCTATGACAAAGAAAAGAACTACTAGTTATTTCTTTCTGGCCTGTGTCCCTCCCTCACTCCCACTCTTCCTTCCTTTACTTCTGTCTTTCTTCATTTACTAGTTTAATTACTTGTTAACTGTTTCGCCTTCCAAATAGTAAATAAAAAAGAAACAAAGTAGAAGAGGGAAGGGGAATGAAGTATCCAAGGCAGTTTTGTTCTTGACTTTGAACTTGCGACACATGATGAGTAAATGTTTTTGCAAGAAGAGAGCAGAGCTTGGTAAAGAGGTTCACACCTCTAATCCAAGATAGGAGGCTGAGATATGAGGATCATGCCTTGGAGCGAGCTGGAGCAATGATATTAGAAACTCTTCTCAGGAATAAGCACCAAAATCTAGAAGATGATGTGTCACTCAAGTGGTAGATCCCCAAATAAGAGAAAAAGAAAGAGAAAGTACAAGTTCTGGTGATTAGGAGGGGATAAGAGTTAAGGGTAGGAGCAGGACAGAGGGGGGAGGAGGAGTAGCAGCAGGGGTGGAGAGAAGAGATGAAGAAATAGAAAACAGAAAAATGGAGAGAAATAGTAGATAACAGAACAAGTTTACCTAGAATTGAATTACTCTGAGCATCTGAGTCCACTCAGCAGCACCCCCTAGAGTGAATTTACAAATACTCTTCCCATGGGAATCAGAGGCTTTGGTAGGGATGACTCCAGGGCTACACCCTGTTGAATACAAGAGCATTGGTTACTTGTGGTGCTAGTACAACCCAGATGTGTGCAGGAAAGGATGAATGTTTTGGGAGACTGAAATCAAAACGGAGAAGGAAACAAACAATGACAGGCAGAGGGGAGGGCAGAGGAAGATGGGTCACAAGACCACCTGAGGGAGACATGTCTGGAGGCAGCAGCTGCTGCTCCACCTTGAAACCGGCCACTCCCACCATTGGCTGTGTGTCCCAGGTGGGCTGTTCAGCACCCAGGAAGGAACCAAGATCATCTAGGGCTGCAAATTCCCGATGCAGTGAGGGAAATCACCTGTGCCCAAAATTCACCTCAGGGAGCTGCCAGCCATTCCTGGGGTCACTGAAAGGCAGGACCGATAAGTAGGCATGGGCTTCTGCTGGGGCCTTGGGGAGGGTCCATCCGAAGACAGGACCTGGACTGGACGTGGACTTGCTCTGGGGCGGGTCTACCTGAAGACAGGGCCTCTATTGGACGTGGACTTGCTCTGGGGCAGGTCTACCTGAAGACAGGGCCTCTATTGGACGTCGACTTGCTCTGGGAGGGTCTACAGGAATATAGGACCTGTATTGGACGGGGACTTGCTCTGGGGGCGGGTCTACCTGAAGACAGGACCTGGACTGGACATGGACTTGCTCTGGGGCGGGTCTACCTGAAGACAGGACCTGGACTGGACGTGGACTTGCTCTGGGGGCGGGTCTACCTGAACACAGGACCTGGACTGGACGTGCACTTGCTAGGGGACGGGTCTACCTGAAGACAGGACCTGGACTGGATGTGGACTTGCTCTGGGGGCGGGTCTACAGGAAGACAGGACATGGACTGGACGTGGACTTGCTCTGGGGCGGGTCTTCCTGAAGTCAGGACCTGGACTGGACATGGACTTGCTCTGGGGCGGGTCTACCTGAAGACAGGACCTGGACTGGACGTGGACTTGCTCTGAGGCGGGTCTACCTGAAGACAGGACCTGGACTGGACGTGGACTTGCTCTGGGGGCGGGTCTACCTGAAGACAGGACCTGGACTGGACAGTGGACTTGCTCTGGGGCGGGTCTACCTGAAGACAGGACCTGTATTGGACGTGGACTTGCTCTGGGGGCGGGTCTACCTGAAGACAGGACCTGGACTGGACGTGGACTTGCTCTGGGGCGGGTCTTCCTGAAGACAGGACCTGGACTGGACGTGGACTTGGGCAGGGGCGGAGCCTCAACCAGGATGTCACTGATGCAGCCTCAGCTGGATGCTGGGACACTGGGAACATTTATTTCCTGGTCCTGACGGCCATTTCCTCCAGCTGCACCTAGGGGACTAAGTTCTGTCCCCATGGCCTTCCTGGGGAAGGAGTGGCAGGACTCCTTTTCACCCTCGGGTTTCCCGGCAGCCCGGGTCACCTGTCCTGCCGGCAGTTTTGAAGCGGCCTGGAGCCCACGAGCACCCGGCAGCGGCCTGCGTGGGAGGCCCGGCCCGCGGGTCCACTTGGGCTGTCAGAGCCCAGGCTGCAGAAGAGGTGACCGCTGCTCGTGGAACCTCCATCCTACAGGGGCTGCCGGGCTGGCCGAGTGGTGGGGCCAAAGGCCCAGACTTGCTGTTCTCCAGGCCTAGGAGTTGGTGCCTGCCTGACCCAGTGGGCTGCCTGCAGTGAGAGAAGAGGCATCTAGGCAGTGCCAGACTGGGGGATTTGCCTGGCGGACCTGCCGAAGTTATTCCATGGCCTGGCCTAAATTGCTGCAGCCCCAAAGCCCCAGGGTTCTGGAAACATGCGGAAGGGGCAGGAAGGACTGTGAGTGAAGGGATGGAGGCCAGCTCCTCTTCTTCCCCAGATGAAGAGCAAGTATGCCAGATTGTCTCCCTGTAGCACCTGTATTCAGACTGTGGTCTGCCTGGACTGGCTTCCAGAAGATTTGACCCTGGCCATGCAGCTGCTAATACTGAGTCCTGAATTAAGCAAGCAGAAGAGGTGATGGAGGCCAGGTTCAAGGACGAGGGAACGCATGAGGGTCAGGAACAGGATTTCTGGAGGCCATCGTAGTTGTCCAGGAGTGGTCTGTGTGTTGAAGCAGAGCATTCGAGTCTTCACAACCTCAGGTATTAGTAAATTATGCATTCATGGAGAGCCTAGCATGCATCACTTACACCATCAGATGGGAACTAGTTACCACCCTTAGAAGCGAAGCGTCACTGAATGTAGATTTTTCTACATGTTCACTGCAAGCTAATTCATTTACCCTGCATTTCACTTTTTTTTAACATTGATTTTTACATCCTATTTCAAATGTCATGTTTAACAAAGGGAATGTCAATATACAGTCACTGGCACATAGATTTTAGAACATAAATAAAATTAAGCTGAGTCTTTGTATGGCATAGATAATATTAATCTATGTAATAAACCATTATTCTATAGAGTATATTGCCCATCATAGATTTTTATGTCTATGTAGTTATGTTTATATATACAGGTTAATGTACTTTCTTTACATTGTCAGAGTGAGGAAACTATCACTCCATATCACACATAATGAAACCCCATAACTAATAGCAGTCATATTTCCTGTTCTTTTCCTGACTCTCCATCAGAGCTATAAACAACTACTAATGTATCTGTGTATTTGCTTTTTCAGACTTTTCATGGATTGTTTTTCTTAGTATGCTTTGGAAGCTCCTCCTGGCTGTAGTATGTATCTATATATCTATTCTGCACTCTTTTGGATGGTCAATACCCCATCGCATAGACATGGCATATTTCAAGCATTCATTTGTGTTGTTACTACTTTTTGGGTGGTTTGAGTGATACAGCAGTGAACATTTGTGGATAAGTGCTTTCATTTCTCTTGGGTATGTACACAGCTTACATTAGAAGTATTGAGTCCTATGGTCACTGTGAAGATCTGCCTCATTACATGCATTTTCCAAAGCAGTTGCATCACCTTGTAGTCTTGTTCCCAATTCTTCCCCATGTCTCTTGTCAGCCTTCGGTATTGTCTGTGTTTTTGGGTACAGCCAGCTGTATTTCAAATGTTTTCATTGTGAGGAAAAATTCATTCAGTTCTATTTCCCCTCAATAGTATTGCATAGAGAGTCTGAAGTATTCTGACAAACTTTTTTCAGTATGTTGAGAGATTCCTTTCTTACCATTCCTGTGCATATTGACACATAAGTGGAGAATTGGTTTGCCTTTTTTTCATACATGTATACAATATATTGTAATCAATCTTCCTTTATTACTTTCCCCCAATTTTTTCAACGGGTTTCCTTGCTCTGTCAGAATTTTTGCAATCAAACTAGCTATTTCAATATTTACCCACTACTTTTATTTTACCCACCCTTCTCCATTTATACTTACGTAGTCCTTTAGTCAAATTCCTGCTGTATATTTATCCATATAGGCCTAAACATGAATATATACTCCTTTTAGTTTTTGATTCCGCGTATGAATGAAGACCTAATTTTTGTGAAATTAGTTTTTTGGGTTCTATGAGATGTTCTCAAATTGCCTCCCATTTTGTTCCATTTTTAATTTGTATGGCTCTGTAATATTGCAGCTATACAGACATTATATTAAGCTCATGAACAGTCTTTATAAAAATAAGAAGTCATGTTTATGTCTACTCTTCCTACACATTACTTTCTATAACTAGGGCAAATTCTGAAGTCGATAGATCATATTGACTTAACTGTTTCAATTTTCCTTGGTATTGAAATTGGTTTCAGCATTTTAGTGTAATGAGATTTACTAATTTTGTTTGCATAATTATCATTTTGTAATGATTAAACAATTTATTAGCATTTATGAATAGTACCATGGGATTTAATTGTGATATTCCTATACATATATACATTGAACTTTGAATGAGTTTCTCTTGTCCTATTCCTTTTTAACCCATTTGTCCATACAGCATTTAATAGGTTTCGGCAGACTCTCTCCATATATAGGTGAGTGTCTGTATGAAACATCATCTTCCTCATACCTGGTTTCCATCTCCCTCTCTCACTTATTTAATCAGCAGGTTTCCCTTTGTTGTGTTTTTGTTTCACTTTGTTTTGTTTTTTTATTACACATCTCCCATTTTTACTATTATTTATTATCATTACTTTAGATCTAGTTTCCACATGAATGGAAACCTGTGCTATTTGACATCTTGAGCTTGGTTTATGTCAGTCAACATGATGATCCCAGTTGCATTCATTTGCCTAGAGACAATGATATTTGACTCTTCTTCATGTGAATCAAACTCCATTGCTTGTAAGTATTACATTTTTTCCTTTTGCCAATCCTAGCACTTGAACTCAAGGCCTGAGCACTGTCCTTGGGATTTCTCAGGGCTAGGATATTACCACTTCTGGCTTTTTCGGGCTTTTGTGTTGGTAGTACCAAGGAATGTAACACTGGGCTTCGTGCATACTAGGCAGGCACACTACCCCTAGGCTATCCTCTGGGCCCGAGTGTTACATTTTCTTTATGCATTCATTGGTTGTTGTTTACCTTGGCTGAGGCACAGCCTAACTGTTGGGAAGAGCACTACAATAAAAATGGGTATTATAAATGTTTAACTGTTTTAACAACTTACATTTCTCCAGATGTTTGTCCAAAGGTCATATAGCAGCATCTGAGTTTTATGTCTAATCAATCCTTTGACTCTATATGCAAAGGTCACACAGCAGGATTTTAAGGTTGTTCTATTTTAGCCTATCCCAAGTGCCCCTAAATAGGAGAATTTTAGGTCAAACCCTAGAGTTTGTTCTCTTGGCTTGCTTGCTGGTACTCAGCCACTTAAACCATACTCCAGCGTGGCTTGTTGCTGGTCACTTTGGAAGATGAAGTACCATGGTCTTTCCTCCAGGGCTGGGGGGGAACTGTCATCTATCAAGTTTCACTCTACTGATTAGCTAGTGTTAATGGAACTAGCCAACATAAATAAATAAATATATATGTATAAATACATTTATGTATATACACACATATATACTGATACATACACATATATACATACACACTTATATATGAGTTTGTGTATATATAGTCATATATATATTTACATACAGGTATGTATATATTTATAGCATCCTATATGTATGTGATTTCCACAGTGGACACACGAAATTACATGCCCACCCACTGTAGTGTATTGTATAAAGGATATTTTCCCCATGTCTACTCTCACAACCTCATCATCAGCATTTGTTGTTTCCTTTTATAATAATTGCTATTCTCACTGTGGTGAGATTGCAGTCTCAGGGTCACTTTGCAAATGAGGTGGAAACTGTTTGTACTTCTGCAACCTGAAGAAGTCATTTGCTAATTTATTAATTGGTTTTTGTTTGTAGAATTGTGTATTCTTCATATTAACCCTTATGTGTTTTATAGAGGACCAAGATTTTCTCCTATTGTGTAAATTGTTGCATGAATTTATGGTGTCATTTGATGTGTAGAGACTTTTTAATTGATTGGAATCCTATTTGTCAACTAATTCTTGTTCTTATTTTCTTGAGTCCTATCCAGGAGATAATTTCCTGTCTCTCTTGTTCACTGCCACCCTGTGTTGTTCTGTAGTGATGTCAAAGTTTCAAATCTTAATATAAATAGCTTTGATCCATTTTGAGTTGATTTTTGAACTGTATAGAGAGACTATGATTGTAGGTTCACTCTTCTACATGTAGATAAGCAGTTGTTCAAAATTGTTAAACCATACTTTTGATTCCTTTTTCCAATAATTGTATGAGGATGGCTGTGTGCATTTAATTTTGAGTCTTCGTTTTCTTAGTTTTCTAAGGACCATGTTGTTTTTATCCATGTAGCTTTACAATCTTTTAAAGTCTGGTAGTATAAAACCTTTAGTGTTTTGATCTTTTTACCCAGGATTATTTTTACTACCTGGGATATTTTATGTTTCCCTATGAATTTAATGATTTATTGCTATGATGATTTCAGGAAAAAAATCACTGTGAAGTTTGGGTGAAATTTTGCAGAGATGTGAAGATTACTTTCAGAAAGGTTTAAAACTGAAATTAGTAAATAATTAACATGAAATAATGATACATGTTAAGGCTTTACTGTAACTATCCCTTAATTATAATGATGAAGTACTATTAATATAAATTCCGACAATTCAGTTTTCCATGTTTTAATGTCTTTATCCATTTTTTGAAGGATTGATAGAGTACGCCCCTCTAGTTATTATTTAGGGTTCCTGCTAGGTATTGTTTTAATAAAGGCTGGTATTAATTGAAGAGCTTAATTTTTAGTGTATATTTACTACATAAAGCAGTATATCCATAATATTTGCCATGTGTATACACTGCATTTTAATAGGAAGAATCTCATCCTATTTCTCTTTCCATCTCCCATTCCTCTGTTCATTAACAGCCTTTTTATTTACTATAGTTTGATTATATTTAGACTCCATGTTGGTGTTTCTGTGTATATGTGTGTGTACAGACATATATATATATATATATATATATATATATATATATATATATACATGTACTGGTATGCCTTTAAATTTTGGATTCCAGCAATAATTGAAAATGTGATATTTTCTTTTTGAGCTTGGTTCATCTCAATCACATGACCATCTCCAGGACTGTCCACTTTACTGTAAATCACAGGATGTTAGGGTTTTTTTAAAAAAAAATAACTGAGGATTTACGGAAGACGGCATGGAACTGAGGACCCAGACATTAACCCACAGACCTATGGTCACCTAATCTTTGATAAGGGAGCCAAAAAAATAAAATGGAAGAAAGAAAGCCTCTTCAACAAATGTTGCTGGCAGAACTGGTTCAGCACCTGCAGAAAACTAAAGTTGGATCCTTCTTTCTCACCTTGCACTAGGATTAATTCCAAATGGACCAAAGACCTCGAAGTAAAAGCTGATACACTGAAAACTTTATAAGAAGGAATTGGAGATACTCTAGGTCTCCTTGGCACAGGTTGAAACTTTCTTAATAAGGACCAAGAAACACTGGATAATTGGGACTGCATTAAACTGCAGAACTTCTGTATGGCAAAGGACATAGCTAGCAAATTAACTAGAAAGGCTACAGAGTGGGAGAAGATCTTCACTAACCATAGAATAGACAAAGGCCTCATATCTAAAATATATGAACAGCTCAAAAAATTGAATCACTCCAAAAGTAATCTCCAAAGAAAAAACCATCCCATTAAAAGATGGGCCAAAGACTTAAAGAGAGACTTCTCTGAAGAAGAAATAAGAATGGCCTATAGACACATGAAGAAATGCTCGACATCTCTAGTCATAAAAGAAATGCAGATCAAAACAACTCTAAGATTCCACCTCACTCCAGTTAAAATGGCCAGGATCAAAAAATCTATTACCAGCAGGTGCTGGAGGGGATATGGACAAGGAGGGATCATTACTACACTATTGGTGGAGTACAAACTCGTTCAACCACTATGGAAAGCAAGGCAGTCCCTCAAAAGACTAAATATAGGACTCCCCTATGACCCAGCAATTCCACTACTTGCCATTTACCCAATCATACAAAAACAAGGACATACTAAATCCACCAGCACAACAATGTTCATTGCAGCACTATTTACCATAACAAAGATATGGAACCAATCCAGATGTCCCTCAGTTGATGAGTGGATCAAGAAGATGTGGTATTTGTACACAATGGAATTCTATGCTGCAGTCAGAAAGAATGACACCGCCCATTTGTAAGGAAATGGAAAACTTTGGAAGAAACCATATTAAGTGAAGTAAGCCAGACTCAAAGGAACACAGGCTCAATGATTTCCCTCATTTGTCATAATCAATAGAAACCTTGGGCTCTCCTAGCAGAGATTCACAATAGAACCAAATCTAGATTCATAAGGGCCATATAGTATGACGCTAAATGTAAGGACGTCCAGGATAAAGAAACAAAAGCCAATAATGAGTGATTGCTGTCCTTAACGTACCATGTTATCTCTCATCTCTTTTACTGTCCCTTGGTTATCTCAAAATATTACAATATTTCACCTTGTTATCTGATATATTTTATATATGCTTCATTGCTTATTTGAAATAGGAGAGGGAAGAGGGGAAATCAAGTTGTGCGGTGGGGGGGGGAGTGGAATGGGGACCATGACATGAAAAAGTGTATGAATATATATGAAGTAATGTACTTTCTATCTGGTGAATATAATGTAACTCTTATATTAATTACAATAAAATATATGAGAGAAAAAATAACGGAGTCATATTCCATCATATATATGTACTACAATTCTTTATTTAATCTTTAGTTCCTAGGCACTTTAGCTGAATCCATCATATGCTTGTGGTAATCAAATTGAAATAAACTTGGTATGCATGGGTTTTCCTGTATATTCATTAGATTCCTTGAGATATATCCCCAATAGCAATATGGCAGGGTCCCAAGCTAAATCTATTTGTAGAACCTACATCCTTCACCAGGGTGTTTCAAACCTACACCTAGTATTCTTGAATTAGATGGACCCACGTTTTCTTACTCTCCCTATATCTGGTATTATTCAGCAGCGTTTTCATTAGTAAGATTGTGATACTGTCTCCATTCACAGATACATTCTATTTTTTTTTGCCAGACCTGGGCTTGAGCTCAGGGCCTGAGCACTGTCCTTGGACTTTCTCAAGGCTAGAGCTCTACCACTTGAGCCTCAGCACCACTTCCGGCTTTTTTCTACGTATGTGGTACCGAGGAATCGAACCCGGGTCTTCATGCATGCTAGGCAAGCACTTTAACCACTAGGCCAAACTCCCGGCCCTACACAGATACATTCTATTGCAGTAGTTTTCAACATCTATCATTCTCTTTTCCTCATTTCCTTCTAATCTAATCAAACATTCCCATAACAATGAAGATACTCGTGTATTTTTGTGTATGATCCCATGTATCCTTTTACATATGTTTTTGCACATATGAGAGGAAACATGTGATTTTTCCCTTGTGAACCTGGCCTGAAAACAATATAACTTCATCTTTATGGATGAATAATACATATTATGTAGCTATACCCCATTTATCAATTCATTTGACAGTTTTGGGTCAACTGTTTCCATATGTTGGCTATTTTAAACAGTGCTACAAAGATTGTGTGTTTGCTTGTGCTTCTATCATATCTTGATTTACATTCTTTCAGATACATGACCCAAAATGTTATCACTGTATTGTGTGGTAAATGTATTTTTAGGTTTTTGAGGAACCTCCGTATCAGTTTCCATAGTGCTTGTACTGATTTCTGTTTCCTTACCATTTGTTGTTGTTTGTGTTGTGAGTGATTGCCAATTCTGACTGATGTTGAAGAAGTTCTCACGTTTGGTTTGTATTTCTCTAAGGGCAAGGAATTTTTGAAGACTTCTTCCTGATTGTATTCTTTCAAGATATGTCTCTTCCGTGCGTTTGCCCATTTGTTGGGTTACTGAGTCCCCCTTTGTGGTAATTTTTTTTCATAGAAATCTCCAAGGAGTCATATCCAGGGCATTTTAGCTTTATTTCATTTAATTTTCCTCTGTTACTGTATTCAACCATAACTATGATGTATAGTGTTAAAAATGTTAATTTGCAGTGATTTATTTCTTTTTGAGGGAGGCAGCTCTTGCTTTGTGTCTGGTCCAGATGAGCTTAGTGCACTCACCTTGCTGGGTAGGATAGGTGTGCAACACGGATCCCAGCCATTGTGTCTCCCTTGGAGCTAGGATAACAACAGTTAGTTCAGATGTGCTTTCAAGAACTAGTATTCCTTGGCTGACCTTGAACCACAGTCTCCAGTCTCTGCTTCTCAATAGATATGGTGGCTGTACCCAGCCATATAAATTCTCAATTCTCTGAAATGAGAGCGTGAGCGATTCAACTATTCCTCCCCAAGTCCTCACTATCGCTCTTGCCTAGTGGACCCCAATTGAATATGGGTCAGAAAATATCCAGCATTCTAGTCATTCTATCCAACCGACAGTGGAAGACACAGATCAATGTAATGTATTTATCAGAATACATAATAGGTGATAAGAGGATTCTGAGACTTCTCAACTTGTTACTGACTGTAGGTTGGAGGAGGAAAGAGAAAAACAGAGTACATCAACAACATTAAACTAGAGAAAAGGGGACAATGCTTCAACTGAGTCCCTGTATTCGTAAGGTTAGTCACCAAGAACTTTGTACTTCTCCTTAAGAACCAATCAAGGAAGAGCAAATTTCTATCAGTTCAAGACTTTCCTCCCTTTGTGTTGTGCTTTCTTTTTCATTTGATGCAGTATAATATTTTAGTATTCTTTCCAGATATTCTTTGTATTAATGAAATACCCTGGTTCTCTTCACTAGGTGGGCAATTTTCCTTTTACCTATTCTCAGTAGGGAATTGGAACTAGTATTAACACTTATTTTTAATTAGAGTTTGTAAGAGTTTAGTAAAGCTTTTTATTTCAGAAATCTCTTTTTTGCCAGTCCTGGGATTGACCTCAGGGCTTGAGCACTGTCTTTGGACTTTCTAAAGGCTAGAGCTCTACCACTTAAACCACAGTACCACTCCTGGCTTTTTCTTTTTTTTTTTTTGAAATTATTTTTTGTATTTTTGAAACTCTTTGAAGAGCCAAGTCCTAAATGTAGTAGAAAACCACCTCCCAAAAGTTCAGTCCATTTTAAGATGATGAAGACATATAGATGAGTGACAGTTTGAGATGTCCTCCATATACCGTATGCAATTACAATGAAACCCAACATGATTTTTATTCATAATTCTGATGTGTTGAAATCAGAAGGAATGCCTAAGTAAAAGTCTTTGGCTTAACTCACTGTAGTGACATTAATACAGAATGGACATGTTGGATCAAAGATAAGAGGCTAATGGGGAACCCCTGGAATGCTTCAATATCTCTTATAACTGGATTTGATTTAGCAGGAATAAATTTTTTAAAAAAGAATCCCTTTGTAAAAGAAAGTTTATACAAAAAATTTCTAAAAAACAAAGAACCATAGATATAATGTGTTCAGTACCGGAGAGAGAATGAATCTTAAAAGCTTAGCTCACTTCTGGTTTAATTTTACTAACCTAGGCCACTCTTGAAAAAAAGAGCTTATATGAAGGGCTCTGAAGTATGGCCTTCAAATATATTGGATATTAAGTTTACTAAGTAAATCTATGTCTAGTATATGACATATAGTATGCTACTTGTAATAGGATTATTCTATGTAATTAATCTGGGTTTGGAGGCAAAAATAAAATTTATTTCAATGCAGAACAAATTTTTCATGTTTCTATTAAATGTGTCATCCCAAACAACAATGTAATGGTGTTCTATGACTTGGAAACATAATGTAATTTACAGTATTGCCAAACAGAATTCCACAAAAACTTTATAGCACACCTTATGTGACTAGCTCAAAGTACTTAGTTCAACTAAGTGGTATGGAAGCATTTTGGTAAATATCTGCAAACCAATACAGCAGTGAACAGTTCCTAATACAGAAGTCCATTAAGAAAAGTCAATTTTGTAACATTTTACATAAAAATAAAAGTAAAAAGGGCACTGCTTCATCAGCACATTCTTCACTTCTGTCTGGACGAGAGGCCAAACTTACTGTTCACTCTTCAGGTCATCTTGTTTTCCATTTAGTTCTTGATCAACTTGTTTTATGCATTCTGGTATGCCAGCGTATTCCATGGGAACAAGCTCCACTAGTTTTGCCAAATTAAAAACATATCTAGTTTTTGGCTGAATTTTGAGCTAATAAATGGTTTTGTAACACCCCAATTCTGGATTTTTTCTAGGTATGAACCAAATAATCAAATCCAGGTCTTCATGCATGCTAGGCAAAAGCTCCACCACTAGGCCAGTCTCCCAGACTTTTATTTCAGAAATCATTTTTCAAGTTTGGGTTAACAGAAAAATTCTCCACATTAAATATAGAGGCAAAAGAAAAGGTGAGGTATTCTATGTGTTGAAACTATTTTACTGTAGTGTTCGACTTTGGTCTTATGTCCTTTCCAATTTCAGTCCACTGTCTTTAAGGAGAACTGGTATGCCTTTAATTCTCGAACATTCCATTCCTCATTCTGCAGTGATGTAAAGATGACCAGTGCATTCTGTTTGGGGTTGCCATAGGAGCAACTATATGAGTAGAGTTTGCTCTACAAGGTAAGGGTCTGAGCAAGGGCAGTCTGTCTATCATAGGGTTTGCTCTCTATGACATTGGACTTTCTTCCCATCCTTTCCATAGGGATTAAAGTAAAAAGAATGAGTTTTTTGAGGGAGGGCTTGTTGGATAATGTGAGGAGAAGGGGCTGATTGGAGGGGACTTGGAGGAGTGAGAGCTGACTGGGGATCTCTCTGGTTCTTACATATGAAGGCTTTGCCTTGTAGCTACCTGAATAAAGTGTGTGTGTGTGTGTGTGTGTGTGTGTGTGTGTGTGTGTGTGTGTGTGTGTGTGTGTGTATGGGGACTTGAGACTGGGGCCTGGACACTGTTCCTTAGCTTTTTTTTGTCTCCAACTCCTACCACTCTGCCACTTGAGCTACAACTCCATGTACAACTTTTGCTGGTTAGTGGAGATTAGAGTTCCACGAAGCTTTTTGACGCTTTGAACTTCTTGTCTTCAGATCTCAGCTCCTGAATAGCTGGGATTTCTGATTAGTCAATCACCTAAAGCTCATTTCCTCTAAAGATTTATCTTAACAAACTGGGTTTAGGGGAAGTGATGAACCAAAAGGAATGAAAAGAAAAAGAAAAGAAAGTTCTTAGCCTGAAAGGTAGCAGGAAAATCAGCTATGATTTAAATTTGTGACAGAGTTTGATCCTCCTCTGTGTCTAGCTGTTTACAAACTGAAAGGCTGGAGACAGTTTGAGTCCTTTTGCCTAATTATTTTAGGGTATCTGAAGCTCTTCACAGTTCTGTCACAGCTCCACAGCAGAAGCAGGGCTGGCTACAAGTCTTCTTTCTCTGCCTTGACCTCTTCTGGCTCCCATGGCTAGGGCCTAAGGACTAGGGACTGCAAGCATTGGGAGTTCTGTTTCCTTTCTGTATGAAATGGTATGGCTGGATACAATGTGCTTTACAAGTGTCTGCTCCAGATCTAAAAGTCAGAACCAGTATTTTACCTAAATGCATTTATTTATATATTTTTACAAGAAGAATTTTATTTTCATGTTACTTTTTCTTTTGAAGAGTGTAGGAATGTATTACATGTGTCTGGATACCTTACTGTAAATATCATATTATTATTATTATTGGACAATTTTGAGTATGTGGGTGTGTTTGTGTGTATGTACAGATGTTGTAAATGTGTGGTAACACTGGGGTTTTAATTAGGGGTCTTAAATGCTTTCACAACTTTTTTTCACCCAGGATTAGTGAATTATGACATCTGCTACAGGTCCAATTTCAGCTTTTTTTCATATATATATTTTTTTCATATATTTTTATTGTAATTAATAGAAGGGTTACATTACATTCGCCAGATGGAAGGTGCATTACTTCACATACATTGATACCCTTTCTCAAGTGCAGCTTTTTATCCTTTTAGATAAGTGGAGTCTCCTGGCTGTTTTTTTAGGTTTCTTTGAATTGAGATCCTCAGAACACCTTAGTAGCTAGGATTATAATATCTTTTTATTTCCCATTAACAATTGTATTATCTTAACATGTACCCACTCTGTGAAATATTATAGAATGTACAATATTTCTCATCCTTTTTATTTCTATTATAAAATGTTTCCAAGTAGAAAATCCATAATAACTGTGATATAAACTCTCTTAATACTGGATTTATTTACATCTCTATGTTTTGTGAAACAATGCATTATCTGTAAAGGTGCCTTGTATATCAGTGAAAGTTTGTTGATTCAAAAATTTTTCTTCTCTTGTTCTGTAACAGAACTATGAAAAGTAATTGCAGAATGTACTTTTCCCAGGAATGGTCAACTCTGAAGAATTATAGCTTTCAAGGTTTCATAGGCTATAGATTTTAAAAGGCTCACCACCACCTAAAACAGTTCTGTGTGCATGACTTTCCATAATGTTTGGTATATTAAGTATATTTTCAACACAATCAGTGTGAAATTCTTCTGTGTTTTCCTTCTCTTAGGTGAATGGTTTGTTACCTAGTGATACTATACTGAGATATATCCGGATTACACTGTAGCAGTGTTGACCCTCAACAAATATAATATGTAAGTCATGGGATTCAAAGATGCTTTAAACCATGAGTAAAAGTCCCAAGCTTGGCTGATGAGATTGAGAATATACCTATACTTTCTTTGTTAATAAATGTCAACTCTATGGAAATGATATGTCACACATTCACAAAATAAACACATTTCTTTTTCTTTCTTTCTTTCTCTTTTTCTTTTTGTGGTCTTGGTACTTAAAATTCAGGACATTAGCACTGTCCCTGAGCTCTTTTGCTTGGAGCTAGTTTTCAGATACTTTGTGCCACATCTCCATTTCGGTTTGTGAATTGCAGATGAGAGTCTCAGGGACTGTTGGCTGCGGCTGGCTTCAACCCTGAGCCTCAGCTCTATCTCCTACAGAGGAGAACTACCAGCTTTTGCCAGCACCACCAGGCTTCCTTCTGTTTAAAATACTGCAGTTGAGATGCTGTGATAGGCATGCCTGAGTCCATGTAAACTGGGCTCTGGCAGCAGCTGTTGATCCAGCATGAGCAATTGGTGAGTGGATTTACCTGTCATCTGAAAGTAAAATCATTTTGAAATATGGTACCAAGACAAAGTTGATATTACTGCCCAACCATATCATGTAACTATTATCTGTTTTGAAAATAAATACCAAAGGAAAGAGGTCAAAAGAAACTTTCTCATAGGCTGTTCTAAAGTTAACTATGAGGAGCTAAAAGAGTATCACAGGTCAGGCACTCAAGTCACAATGACTAGTTTGAAGTGAGGAGGAATTCAGATATGAAGTAGCTAAAGGAATCAGGATAAATGTGTCAAAAGCCAGGACTATTTCACCTGAAATACCACCATCATGATGGATAGGAATCTTGCTTCCGCTGTGCAGATCTTTTTCTCCATAAGACAGTCAGGAAAGAAAGCTAGTATTGGTGGAAGCAAGGAGTAAAGGGGAAACAGAATCAAATATTTAGATGATATATCAGCTGGAATTTTTTTATAATGCGTGAAGTGGAAAACAGTGAACACGGATACAAAATTTAAAAGCCATATCAGCTGGAGTTTCTACATAACGAGCGAAAGGGAAAAGAGGAGACCTGGAAGCAGAATTTGGGTAATATATCAGATTCCGCTTCTACATAGCAAGGGAAAGAAAATCTAGGAAACAACAAAACCACAGAAAACATTGGTGTAGGTTCACAAAGAAAGAATTCTTCATCAGTCTTGTCTAAAAGCTTTGTTTTTTAGAGATGAACATTTAGTTAGATCCCAAAGTCTCTCTTTTAGGAAAACACAAGAAATACCCTCTTGAATATGTATATATATATCATATTTATAGTTAGTCTTCAGTGAATTGCAGCTAATTTGTGTGAAAAAGTACATATAGGAAGGGCCAGGTGTATGGCCTAGTAGTAGAGTGCTTGCTTAGCATGCAGGAAGCCCTCAGTTCTATTTCTTGGTAACACATAAGCAGGAAAAGTTGAAAATGGTGCTGTGTTTCAAGTGATATAGCACTAGCCTTGAGAAAGCTCAAGGACAGTGCCCAGGCCCTGAGTTCAGGCTCCAGAATTAGCAAAAATTAAAAAGTATATATAGGATTTTACATAGTATTTGACTGTGCTTAATTTAATGATTCAAAGCAGATCCTATCTCTATCTAGAGAGGTCAGCTATGATAGGTCAAATAATGAACATAGATAGGCATATGTATGAAGATATACAGAGACTAAATAAGTATGTAGGACCGATTTTTTTCTTTGTTTTTATTTTGTAGGATGGGGACTTGAACTCTGAGCCTGTGTGCTATTGTCCCTGAGCTCTTCAGCACAAGGCAGGGGCTATACCACTTGAGCCATAGCACTACTTCTGGGTTTCTGGTGGCTAGCTGGAGATTCCAGTCTCATTGGAAATTACAGTGGCAAGGCTGGCTTTGAAATATGATCCTCAGATTTCAACCTCCTGAGTAGCTAGGACTTTAGTCACTTGATCCCTGCATTATGGAAACTATTTTGAATGTCACAGCGGTGCAGCTCTATCTGCGCCATACTGTCCTTTTAAAGTTGGTGAATGATTGAGACACCAGTGAGGAGATGGGGTTCTTGATGTTGCAGTGAACAGTAAAGAGAACTCTTAGAAAACTCTGATAGGATAGCTTGTTTATAAGACCCTATTCTGAGAGGCTGTACACATTTTGTAGACTGCAATGACAAATGATCACAGAAAAAGTAGCTTCCGCAGTAACAATTTACATCACAACACTGGGGAATATAGGGCTCAAATCAAAGGGCCCACAGCTACTTGGCCCCTACTCAAGGCTGAGGAAAAGGAAGTTCCTTGTAGATCCCTTTTCCCTGTTTTCCTGGTTGTGGACAATTGTCGGGCCCATGATTCCTCCTCTAGATTGCTGCCCTTCTTGGCACATGCCATTCTTATTTTTTCATATATTTTTTATTGTAATTAATAGAAGGGTTACATGATATTTGCCAGATAGATGGTGCATCACTTCACATACATTGATAACCTTTCACATGTCTTGGTCCCCATTTCCCTCCCCCCACCCCCACCCTTCATCTTGTTTCCCTCCCTTCTCTATCCAATTTCAAATAACCAAAAACAAATATATCCGATATATCAGGTAACAAAGTGAGATACTGTAACAATATGAGATAACCAAGGGACAGCAAAAGAGATAAGAGATAACATAGTACCTTAAGAACAATAATCATTCATTATATGGCTTATGTTTCTTTCATTTAGCGTCCTACTCTATGGCCTTTTGTATCAAGGTTTTGCCCTATTGCAAATCTCTGCTAGGACAGCCCAAGGTTTCCACTGATTATGACAAATGAGGGAAATCACTGAGCCTAAGTTCCTTTGAGTCTGGCTTACTTTAGTTAATGTGATTTTTTCTACGTCTTTCCATTTCCTAACAAATGGGGCAATGTCATTCTTTCTGACAGCAGCATAGAATTCCATTGTGTACAAATACCACATTCTTTTGGTACAGTGAATACTTTTTCAAAATCTGAATCCAAGGTTTATGACTCAATGAATAGTTACCTTGGGTAAAGCATTGAAGTCTAGGCTCAAGAATGAACAGTGACTGGGTGTTCCAAAGAAATCATATTCTCAAAGAAATTAGAGAGTGTTTGTGTGAGTGAGTGAGTGTGTGTGTGTGTGTGTGTGTGTGTGTGTGTTTGTATGTGTGTTTGTGTGCTGGTACTCTGGTATTATGACATCTGCCCCTCTGCTCTTGTGCTTAAGTCTGATATTTTCTTTTCAACTCTTCATTTCCGGTCCAATATTTTGTTGCCAATATTTTGAATTGGAAATGTCCTTTCAAAGCCATTTCTACTCTGATTTCCTTCCATTTATTATCATCAGTCCTCTCAGTAAATGTCATTATTGAGTTGAGCAGTGGTTCACCAATCCATTCCTGGCCATGCTGAGGGCACAACAGGGGTTCATGTGATGAGACTGCGTTGCCAAATGCTCGTCTCATCCCATGCAGCTTCATCTAGTACAGGCTTCTGAAGTCAAATCTCAGTACTGCAAAGAGGCCTGGTAGGGATAGCAGACGTGGAGGGGTAGCTCCTGTAGCAGATCCCATGCTTGGCATGGAGAAGTCCATGGTTTCAATACCCAGCATTGTAGATAGAAAATGATAGTTTTCTTTACTTTTTAGACTCAATTTTTGCGTATGTGTTTAATTTCTTCACAGTGTGGACACTTACACCCAGAAGGGAAAGTTGTCCCAGTCCTGGCCGGCCCTGAACATCTGGTGAGTCCCCCGTGTACTTCTCATCACAGTGCTAACCAATATGCAGTGTTGTAACCATAGACAATACCCATGGCAGGCACACAGTGTCAGTACAACCTTGTTTTCAGTTTTGAAAATAAACAGGCCACAATGGAACACACCAATAAACAACTGTTCCTATTCTCTTTGGAAGTCAAGTTGCAGGATCTACGAAGATAAATGAAGATGGTCACAGTGAATATATGAAACTCACACTAATTGAATGGAATGGAATCAGATTTCACATACAAAGTAGCTAATGGAACCTGAATCAGTTCTTTATACCCCACACTTATGTTACCTTGAAAGACTCAGCATCACATCAGATAGAGGTCCTGCAGATCCTTTTATCAATCAGAGAGGTAGGACAGACAGCCACTAATACTGCAACCAAGTAGGGAACAGAGGTGCTACGGAAGCAGAAATGTAGAGGATATGTCATCTTGATTTCCTACATAGCAAGTGAAATGGAAAATAAGGGAAGCCACAAAGCCACAGTCAACACTGTGTAGATTCATAAGGTAAGATCTCTTGGCCAATGTTGCATAAACACTTTGTTTGGCAGAGGTGAACATTTATTACAGTAAGAAGCATTATTTTCCAGGAAAATTCAGGAAGTACTCTCTTGCATATACAATATATAGATAGTTTTTGATGAATTATAGATACTTTGAGAAAAAAGTAGGTATGAGAATTAACATAGTATTTGACTGTGTATAATTTAAAGATAAAGTAGTGATAATAAGGGGAAGGAAACGTATGTCTAGAGAAGTCAGCCATAAGTGTCAGATACTGGAATATAGATAGGTATGTGTATAAAGTTGTACAGAGAGTGTGCATCAAGTTTGTGGGCAGTATTTTGAATGTCACAGTAGTGCACTTTTATCTGTGCCATTCCATCCTTTCACGAGTTGGGTGAATGACTAAGATGAGTGAGGAGAATGGAGTTCCTGTTGTTCTAGTGAGCCATAAAGAGAACTCTTAGAAAAATCTATAATCAGATCACCTCCATGAGACTTTATTCCAAGGGATTGTGTATGTTTTCTAGAGCTCAGTGACAAATCACAATGAAGTAGCTTCTGCACTAACAATGTATTTGAGAGCACTGAGGGGATTCAGTTCTCCAAGGGCCCATGCACACTTGGCTGTGACTCAAGGATGAAGAAAATAATTGAAGCACAAAGTCCCATTTTGTTGTGATAGTTTTCTTGCCCATGGATTCATCCTCTAGTTTTCTGACCTACTTGGCACATGCCATTCTTTCTGTACAGTAAATACTAACATTTTTTGGCCAGTCCTGGGCTTGAGGTCAGGGCCTGAATCCTGTCCTTGGATTTTCTCAAGTCTAGAGCTCTACCACTTGAGCCTCAGCACCATTTCTGGCTTTTTTTTTCTATGTGTGTGGTACTGAGGAATTGAAGCCAGATCTTCATGCATTCTAGGCTAGCACTCCACCACGAGGCCAAATTCCCATCCCAATGCCAATTTTTAACAAATATGAATCCAGGGTTTATGAGTTGATGCGTAGAGTATAGACATCATTTATCTTGGGCGAATCATTAAAGTCTTGGGATCAAGACATGATTTTAATTGCTGAAGTGAAGAGTGACTAGGTGTTCCAAAGAAATCACATACTCAACCAAAGAAATTATGGACTGTGTAACCTATGTGTTTGTGTGTGTATGTGTGTGTGTGTGTGTGTGCATGTGTGTGTGTGTGTGTGATATGTGTATTCACATGAGTATGCATTGGTGTTATGACATGCCCCTCTGCTCTTGTGCTCTAATATAATGCATTATCACTCAAACTCCACATTTGTAGTCCAATGTTTTGGTGCAGGATTGGAAATAGCCATTCAAAGCCATTTCTACTCTGAGTGCCTTCCACTTGCTTTCATCAGATCTTCCAAAAAATGTTATTCAGTGGTTCACCAGTCCATTCCCTGCCATTCTAAGAGAAAACAGAGGTTCACATGATGAGGCAACATTGCCAAAACTCGAATCACTCCTATGCAGCTTTGTCTAACACAAGATTCTGAAGTCAAACCTCAATACTTCAAGGAGGCCTGGCAGGGATAGTAGAGGTGGAGGTGTAGCTCTAATATCAGATCCCATGCTTGGCATGGAGAAGACCATTGTTTCAATACCCAGCAATGTAGATATTTTTCTGTGCTGTTCTGGCTCAATTTTTGTGTATGTGTTTAATTTCTTCGCAGTGTGGAATCTGACGCCCAGAGGGGAAATGTATCCCAGTCCTGGCCGGCCCTCAACATATGGTGAGTCAATGTACTTGTCAACTGAGTGATAAACAATGTAAAGTGTTGTAACCGTAGACAATATATATGACAGTCGATCAGTATCAGTACATCCTTGTTTTAAGTTTTGACATAAATAAGAATAGAAAAGGTCAAAAGACAATTGTTCCTGTTTTCTTTGAAAGTCAAGTAGCAGGATCTATAAAGGGAAATGAAGATGGTCATAGTTCATTTATAAAGCTCACACCAATTGAATGTATTGGAAACAGATTTCACTTAAAAAAAAAAACACTAATGGAACCTGAATCACTTCTTCATACTCCACTCCTCTGTTACCTTGAAAGGCATACTATCACATTGGATGGGAGCCTACAGATCTTTCTATCAATCAAGGAGGCTAGAAAGACAGCCAACAGTAGCACCAGCAAGTGGGAACTGAGGGAGTCATGGAAGCAGCAGTGTAGATGGTATATCAGCTTGATTTCCTGTATAGCAAGTGAAATGGAAAATAAGGAAAGACACAAATCCACAATATATGTCCATAAGGAAAGAATTCTTTGTCAATCATTTTATAAAAGATTTCTTTATCAGAGGTCAACATTTCTTTGGACCAAGAACCTCATTTCTAGGAAATTCCCCTTCCAAAAATAGTATATTTTGTGATTGTTTTTGATGAATTGTACCAAATTTGGGTGAAAAATAGTTTTAGGAATTTCCACAGTGTTTTACTGTGTATAATTTAATGATTCAAAGCAGATCATACGTATATCTAGAGAGGTTAGCATAAAAGGACAGATACCAGAATATGGATATACATGTGTACAATGATATTCAAAGACTGAGCACATAGAATGTGGAGAACTATTGGAGTGTCACGGCAGTGCGATTTTGTCTGTGCCATTCCATCCTTCTGAAAGTTGGGTGAAGGACTCAGACTCCAGGAGAAAGTGAATTCTCCTGGTCCTTGTGAGCAGTGAAGGGAACTCTTAGAAAACTCTGATCAGACCACCTGGGCATGAGACACAGATTGAAGGGTTTGTACACATTTTCTAGGACTGCAGTAACAAAGGATCACAAAGGAAGAACTTGTGCACTAACAATTTACCTCCCACGACTGGGGATTATAGGTCTGAAAGTGGCTGTGAACATTTGTCTCTTGTTCGAGACAGTAGAAGGGAATGTCTCCACAAAGTCTCCCTTTTGGCTTGGACAATTGTTTGGCCCATCCACTCCTCCTTTAGATTTCTATCCTATTTGGCGGATGCCATGTTCTTCTGTACAGTTAATGCAACTTTTTCATAAATGTGAATCGAAGGTTTCTGACTCCATGAATAGTGCACAGACGTCATTTATTTGGGTAAAGCCTTAAAGTCTTGGCATCAAGACATGATTGTAATTTTTGAAATGGACAGTTGCTAGGTTTTCTCACAAGATCACATTCTTCATCAAGGAAATTACCAATTGTGTGTGTGTGTGTGTGTGTGTGTGTGTGTGTGTGTGTGTGTGTATTCCTGTGCAGTTGCTGTGGTATTTGGCCTTGTGCTCCTTTTCTTCTTGTGCCATGGGTGTTGCTTCCACTCTTGATCTGTACATTCCCTCATCAGCATTTTGCTGCTGAACTGAATTAGCCTTTCAGACACATTCTTTTCCTTAGTGACTTTGTTTTTGTCATCTGTCTTCAGTTCTCTCAGTACATGATCCAGTAGATCACAGAGGTCTGACAGTGGTTCATCTACCCATGCCAGATCATCCTGAGAGCACAGCCAGCAAGGGATGATTGAGTCAGCATAGACAAAAGCAATCTTCTGTCCTCAGAAGCTTCATTCAGCACTGGGCCCAAACTTTAAGCTGCAGTTTCAGAGACAGGGATTGAAGCTATAGAACAGTTAGATACACAACTCAAATGCATATCTAGCGAAAACCATAGTTTAAACCCCCAACCTTTTAGGGAAATGCATTGTTTCTTCTCCCAGTGTCCCACTTAATTGTCTCTATGTTTTGTATTTTGTTATAGTGAGCACCACACATTAGAGGTTCTCATATCTGAACCGAGCGCAAATGTTTGGTGAGTTGATTTGACATCTCAGTGTACAACCGTTTTGGAGTCTGAGGACAATACAGATTATACAGACAGCCTAGGAATATCTTTATGAAGTCATTTTGAATATTGACACAAATAGAGGATGATTGGGTTGGTCAAAAAACACTGGTGGATTGGTTGCTCTGTAGTCTAGGAAGCAACCAAATTTTTCATAATGTCAGTGCTTGTATGTTGCTTTCTATTAGCCAACAGAGGTGACAATCCTACTCAGAAGTAACCCCGTGGTGAAATGGTGTGTAGAGCCTAGTATTAAAGTTCTTATTGAGTGTGGATTGACCCTGCATTCTCCAGAATGGTGATACTGAAAAGCCCACCATTATATTGATGGAATTCCTGCTTCTGGCCTACTGTCCATTGTTCCTATCTGAGAATTGAAATCAGTAAAGATATCCCAGATTATTGAAGGAATGGAGGAAGCAGAAAATTAGGGAATTCAGGGTTGAGTTCCTTTGACTTGTATTGAAAGTTACACAAGATGGAATTAGGCATTGTGGTAGATGTACTGAGAAAAATTCTTCCATCTTGGATGAAACCTTTAATTTTCTGAGGTCCATATTTAATATCCCCAAGAGATACAATTCCATTTCTATGGCAAAATGGAATACTGCTTTTCATTTAATAACATGCCTCTCAGTTTTGCACTGCAGTACCAGAGAAAATCACTCGAGGGAACACAAGAGCTGGAGATGTAGATGTAGCTCAAGTGGCAGAACATTTTCCTAGCAGGAGCAAGGCCATGATTTCGATATCCAGCTTGTATAAAACGTGTTTGAGTTCCTCTCCATGGTCCAACTCAATTATCTGTTTCTAATTTTATTTCATTACTAGTGATGTCACGATGTTTCCAGCCACTGCGGTTTGTGACTCAAACATTGACATTTGGTGAGTTGTCTATCATCTGAAAGTTAAACTGATTTCAATGTAAGTACAATGCCCAATCAATATGGCAGCTTCTCAGAGAGTTCTCATGTAATCCTTGTGTGTATTGAAATAGAGAATGATAGCATAAATGAACACACACTTGATCATGGTCTGCTTTGAAGTGAAACCTAGCAACCAAATCCTTATTTACATATCAGTGCCTGCATGCAGCTTTCACAGAGCCAACAGTGGTAAGAATCCCAGTTAGAAACAGTGAGAATGGCCTTAATGGTTTCTCAATGAAAAGAACAACATATCTTTTTCATTCTCCAGAATTCTGATACCCAATATCAGAACTGATGAGAATCCTTCTTCTTAGGCTACCGTTCCTTGTCCATTTGTGAGAGGCAGTTAAAAAAATAACCAAATAAATGAAAGGACAGAGGGAGTAGAGCAGACTTAGAATGCAGAAAATTAGAAGTTCTAAAGCACTGAGTTCCTCTGAAGTGAGTTCCAACTAGCATTAAACTGCATAATATCAATAGCATTGTGCTAAGTTTACTAGGAAAGAAAAAGACTTTAATCATGCATAAAAGTTTTCTTTTACAAAAGAAATTAATTTTCCTTTCCAGGGAAAAATGAAAATACCTTTGTTCATTTTGCTAAGTTATGTATTATTTCTATTCCTATGAATTTATTTGTGTTAGGTAAACTGTAGCCAATTTGAATAAAAAACTAAGACTATGAGTTCACATGGCATTTGATTCTATCGTTTAATCCTCTAGCATGAATGGAAAAGATCCAACAGAAGTTGGGAAGGAAGAATTGACAAAAAGGTCAGATATCTATATGTAGATAAAGATATGTAAATATACATGGTTGTTAAACAGAGTGTTTCTGGGAATTATTTTCAAAATGTTCTCAGTGCAGCTTTTGTCTGTAATATTACTCCTTTTCCATGGTTGTTGAATAAATGAGAAACGAGTCTCACAAAAGTGTTTTGCTATTTTAGTAAGCATTGAAGCAAAATTCCTAGACAATCCACACCTTGCTGATATATGAGATCCTACTAGAATTAGATTTGTTCCTTTGGTGTTACAGCAGTGACACACAATTCCATGCATTTGTTCTGACCAAATGAATTTTTTCAAGGTGAAGAAATAAAATGTCATACCAAAGAGACTACAAGTTTGTTTCATTGTGAAAGGGGTAAATAACCTCTTGTACAACTCTTTCCCATATTTTTGCTGGTTATGCCCAGTTCTCTGATGGGTGTGCTCTTTCTCTAGATCCAAAACTTTAATTTATGCATAATATTTTCATTGTCCACTTCATGCCACATTTTAAACACTGTGGTTCTAAGGTTGGTGACACTATGAACACTTTATAGACAGCATTTATACTGGTGAAAGAGATGAATCCATGGCATTATGATTTTATTTTACTTCTTACTGCTCACATGTGAATACAGGGATCATGAAAAAATTCACATTTCAAATAAAAGAGTTTGGAGACAGATTGGGTCCACGAGCATGTGGAATGGGGGTACTCTGATACTATGGCTTCTAGTCAGGGCTTCAGGAATATTCTGCTTTCTTGCTTATACCTGAGGCTCTGCTTCTGGAACCACACATACAGTGCAACATTTTACTGGATCCTTGGAGATGGACAATTACAAAAATAAATTTCTACCCTGGATGTTTTCATATTGCTGTCCTCTGATCTTTGCCACCTGTGTAGATATAATTATACATATGAACCAAAAGCATGCACATCCATCGTAGATTCTGGTGAAAGCCCAAGTGGATCAAGCAAGCCTAGGCACAAAGATTCACATACCATGAACAGAGAGTATCACAGATAGTGCTCTGAGTTGAGACCTGAATACTGGAGATAAGGGGTGTTAGGGACAGAAAAGCTAGAGATACAGCTCCATTGGCAGATACTTGGGTGGCATACTCAAGATCATAATTTCTATACCTATAGTAGTGTCAGAAAAAAATGTGTGATTTTTTTCCAACATGGTGCAACCTGATTTTTGTATATGTTTAATATGTCCACAGTGAAGACAATGACTTAACATCGGTTGTTTTTCATTCTAATGAAGACAACAGTAATTGGTGAGTTGATTTTTTTTAGTAATATATCATTTTGGAGGATAATGTGTCTTCAGACTACACAGGACTGCCTGTCCATATCTGCAGGTAATCATGATCTGGTTTGAAACTTATTAGAAAATGATAGAGTAGATCAAAATACACTGGCTCATGGGGTGCTATGAAGTCAAGTACTAGCATCTCAAATCCTTAGATCACCACAGTGCCTGTCAGCTAGTCACATGAGCCCAGGCAGCTGGGAATCCCTTTCTGAAACAAAAAAGTAATCCTAGCAGTCTATATGGCTCATGAAGGAAGACTATATCCTTCCTTCTATAGATGCCTGCAACCACAATCAATGGTAGCCCTGCTTCTACACTTCTGTTCCTTGTCCCCATGTTAGCAGCAGGAAAGTCACCAGGGAATAGAGGCCACCTAGAATGCTGATATTTAGATGATATCCAAGTCTTGATTTCCATTGAAATTAGTTGAACTGAAACCAGAAGAGGTTATTCTCCATCAGATCAGGTAGATATATTGGGTCATAGTATTCTTAACTTTTAGGGAAAAGTCTTACCTTTTGCAAGTAGAAGAGTTTAATTTCTCTAAGACGCCTCCAATTGAGTTTCCTAGCTTGCATGGATACTGAACATAGCTATCCAAGTAGACAAATGTGGAGACTGAGAATTGTGATGTTCATGGAGGTTTCCAGCACTAGAGAACACCATTAACCTAGTTTCTATCTGATCTGAATACAGGGTGTATAGGAGTCTTTCTAACTTTGTTTCTTTGGATAAAACAGAAACTTATCTGGATAAAAGAGAAACATGCCAGGAAAGCAATGTTTCGTGTCCCTGTTGTGTTTAAGACACTGTAAAAACACCCACACAATCTAAAAGAACATTTCATTCAAAATGCTTTGGTATGAGATTTTTCAGATTGGGTGAAGGACAAAAGAATCCTGAAAGAGCAAGAAACAAAGAATTTGGAAAGAGCCAGAAACAGGCTGCAGTTGGCAGGGCGTAGAGGAACCTTCAACAGCAGGTGAAGCTGGTTCTACAAGTACCCACTCATCATCACTGTTGATGGAACCCCGCCTCACATTTATACGTGTTTCATGTTTATTCTGGTGGATATGGATGGATGTAAGAAGTTAGTCTAGGGACTTAATCAGGAATTTCTTGGTTGCAATGAAGATGTGTCCCTCTAGAGTGTAATTGTACTTAAAAAGGGGGACTATGCATTGGTATTAAGATGATAGGTCCTTCAATATGAATCCATCAGCTTTTCCTTTGCAGAAGTTTAATGTTCAGGTCACTATCACAGGAAAACTCATTTCTAGTTAAAGATGTTAGATATGAATTAGGATGATATAGATGAATATTCAAGGTCAGTTTTTACCAGACTCATCAAAGAAATGCAGTGATTGGCTTTTCCAAAGTTATATTCAATAACAGTATCTATGTACTTTTGTCCATATTGATAGCAGACACCTCAATCCCAGTGTACATTGTTCAGAGGCCCAGCTGCAGGTCTCTAGTTTATGGCCCTTGGGTTACAGCGTGAATTCTCTTATGATGTTGAACTTTCGGTGTTAGTGACAGACACTGGGATCAAGAACTTAAATAGTATACAAGAGATGTATACTAGGAGAACAAACTGAATCGGGAGGTAACAGAAACCATCACCAAATGCTGTATCCTTTTTGCATCTGAGAAGAAAGGCAGAGGAAGTAAACATTTTCCTATATGCAATAGGTGTTTAATGCATCATAAATTTATACAACTCAGTAAATTGTAAAGTCATATACAAACTTCCAAGTAATTGATTTACTTGGGCGTAAGGTTCCTGTAGCTATAAGCTTCAGAATCATTTTTATACAATATTTAAGAATTTATATATCAGATCTGATATGTGATCAAATGTATGTTATAACAAGTGTGCATATATACATATGCAGAGATATTTATAAGGAGTGAACACACAAAACACATGAGTTAATGATAGCTAAGTGTGTAGAGCACATGATTGGAAGTGGGCAGGATGAAATAAGAGGAGAAAGGAAGAAGACGTTCAAATTTGTAGAACGACCCTCTTGAGAGTTTGGAATTGCTGTGTCATTTTAACTGTCATGCTTGTCACTGATGTGTCAGGGGATGACATCTGTCTTCAGATGAAACTGGGTGAGGGAAGAACAGGTCATGAGCAATATACTTCATCTACCTTGCTCACATTCATAACATATTCCTTCAGAAAATATGAAGTATATTACCTATGGGTCTGTGTTGGAGTCCTTCTTGGACATCTAGGAGGGGGGTAAGATGGCGACGGAGCGCACAAATAATCCCGGGAACACAGACTCTGGAGACCAGACTCCAGACTCACGGTGCAGTTCGCTAAATACAGATCGAGTGGTGGCCGCCACATCAGCAAATGGGGACTTCCCTGTGTATGACCATCAGCCAATGATGTCCTGAGACACGCCCCACTTTCTAGGAGTACCCGGAAACTCCTATTTCTGGTGGGAGGGGCCAGGTGCCCTCTGGCTCTGGACTGCTTGGGTCACTGAGTGTGCACATGCTGAAGCACAGGTGGCAAGCAGCGGGGCTCCTAAATCACTATCTAGGAGTCCCCGCAGTTTCCCCTTTTTCTTTATTTGTGGACACTCATAACGGAATGTAGGATGGGGCCCAAACCTTGTGCAAAGATATTAGCTAGATGGCATCCAGGCAAGCCTGGATAAACTCAACCAACTTAGCTAAAGCAAACATGGGTCCTGCTGCTGTGGAAATGAGTGTGGTGGGCCAGAGAGAACTAGGGCTAGGTGGGTTTAAGATGGGACTGGCGTTAACGGGAGACACAGCCCCCATGTACTCCCCAGCATGCTTTGAGGGAAGACAATAGGGTTGCAGTTCCTCTGATTGTATTGTTCATAATCATATCACGGTCCCATGCCAGGGTAGACATAGGATGAGGTAGCTTTGAGGAGAGTGTGGAGGCAGATTCTGTGGCATCCACAGCCAGCAAAGCAGTCATCCAGGGTGGTTTTTCTGGATAGGTCGGTGTCCTAGGTCATACTGGTGAGATCGCAAAGGTGGAGGCAGAACTCAGGTCAGCTGGCTGCGGGTGGCAGCCTTCTTCCAGGGGGGTGCTGGTCTCCCGACTGGCGCCGGAGCTAAGGTGACTGAACCCTGGAGGCAACTCAGAATAGCGACCACGATGGGGAAGAAATGAGGCAAATCACCAATGTGCTCCCCTTTCTGACCTGCCGGACTACCCTTTCCCACATGGATTCATCCCGTATCCTACCTCCAATCCCTCACAGGGAGAGAGACAGAACAATTTCATAAACTTGCTCAAGCTGTCTATCAGAAAAGTGAAGGTGCCTGCTCTCCAAGATCCCTTTCCACATAATTGCTTATAGAGGTCCACTTACCTACTAGTTATGCCCCACGTCTGGGCACCAGTTTTTGGAGTCTTTCTCAGACTTCTAGGAGGGGGTAAGATGGTGACAGAGCCCACGAATAATCCCAGGAACACAGAGTCTGGACACCAGACTCTCAGTGCAGATCTAAGTTTATTTTAGAAAACGCGATGGCTAAATACAGATCAAGCGGTGGTTGTCATGTCATCAAATAGGGACCTCCCTGAATGCGACCATCAGCCAATGGTGTCCTGAGACAGGCCCCACTCGCCGGGAGTATCTGGGATCTCCTACTCCAGGCGGGAGGGACCAGGCACCCTCTGATTCTGGACTGCTTGCATCACTGAGAGTGTACATGCTGAAGCACAGGTGGCAAGCAGCATGGCTCCTAAACCACTAGCTACAAGTCCCCACAGGTCTGCAGTATATTGCAGAAAGAAACAGACGTAGAGGCTAGTGAGCAGCAGAACTATTTGTATGAAAGATCAAGGTCATGTAAGTATCCCTTATAATATACAACCCTGTCATCATGTGAAGCTAGTGTTTACAATGCCCCTGGGTCTAGCTGTGCCTCTCTGCCAGCTTGTTCTGATCCTAATCTCTAACAAACTGAAAAGACATTTACCCTCATACCACACTTTGTATTGTTTTATAACAATGTAGATATTTTTAATGGTGGGTATAAGAAATTGCTATGAGAAGTGGAGAATCTGGAACTTAGCTGTGAGAAAAGAAGAAATTTGGAATGAGAAAACAGGGCCATTAGAAGCTAACAGCACTGCTTTTACTTAGTTGCAAACAATGAGCATAAAAGTTTTGTTGTATGGAAATGGCTTTCTTGTATGGAATTGTCCCAGACCAAATATGTCCCTTCCCAAACTACTCTCTCTTCTTTATATGCAAAGGTTGTTGCCAAGTCTCAAAGTGACTGGATTGATGTGGTAACAATGTTCATTCTTGGCACCACATACTCTGAAGATTATCCCAACCTGTGAATGGAGGATATTGCAGTATCGTTCAGAGCAAGTAATGACTCCATGGTTACTTTCTCTCCTCTGTCTTCAGTTACTTGGGAAAACTGGAGGTTTTGATTACATGTGATGAAGATCATGGATAGATGACTACCCTGCCTTCTCCTTAGGAAGTTGTGGCCTAGTGTCTTGGTGACTCAATGAGTAATGTGTTCTCTTTACCTTTGGAGATGACCTTGCACCTGTCTTCTTTTCTGACCCAGTGAGCCAGATACACAATTACTTTAGAACGCTTATTGTTAATATTTTATCACCAAGTATATTTCTTTGATAATCTTAAACTGTAATGTTGTGCTGATTTGAAATCAAGTGTGAGAAGAATATCTCAGTTATAGGGAAGAAGTATAGTCCACTGTTTTGTGACTTGCAAAATAATTTGACCCAGAATATGAAGTTTAATTATTCATGTGATATCTGACTATATATATTTTTTGTTCCTATAGCACATCTGCATTTGAATTTTGTTCAGCACATGATGATGACAGTGTGACTGAAAGGTAAGCTATAATCCAAGCCATATAATAGAGTGCTAGACAAATGTATATGTGGAAGTTTATGCACATATTTTATATGAATGTATGTACAGACACATGGACACATAAGTATCCACATTCATAAGGCTGGAGCTGAGCCCTTGTATTTGAAGAAATACAAACAGCATGAAAGGAGTGGTGACATGTGTGATGCAGTGCAGTTCAGAAAGTGAAAGATTCTGTGTTGGATCACCAGTGCTGCCAGGAAAATGAAAGAAATATGCATCAGGAAGGGTCTGCCTGTCACACTGACTGTGTGGTATGTGGAAATTGGAGGTGATCCTATGAAGAAGCCAGCATGGAAAACAAGTTATTGAGACCCTTATCTCAAGCAGTGAGCCTGTCCTAGGAGCTCACAGCTGTATTCCCTTCTCCCAGGAGCACAGATAACCAGGTGATGATCTGAGGCCACTTCCAGACCTAGACAGAAGGAAGATCTTCCTGGAAAGACATCTACAGCACCAAATGACTTAGGCCATTACTCAGGTGGTCGAGTGTTTGCCTAGCAGGCAAACAGAATGCCCTGTCATCACACACCAGTGTGACAAAAAGGGGAAGCATTCAGTAAATTTCCAACAAGCTCCTACTGGCTCTGTAAAACATTGGGTGTGACTCCTTCTGTGCTAATACACCACTGACTCTGTACCCACCTCCAAAACTCCCCACCCTGTGACTACTATTCTACCTCACACTTCTTGACTATCATGTTGAGCTGTCACATTAAAGTTAGTATGTTTTTCAATATCATCACTTTGTTTTCATTTGCTTCAAGACACTTTAAATTTCTTTCTTGGTTTATCAGTCCCCCGATCATTCAAGTGTCTATCAGTTAACTTTCATGCGTTGTTTTGTCCTCTCTCTTTTTGTATCTCTATTGCTTTGTAAAAATAAGATACATTGGTATATCCAATTTTTGTTTCAGTTTCTTCTAACCTGGTTATTAGCTTAACATGTGATTTTCTGGTAGAATGTATATTCTTCAGTTAGAAAATGAAATGTTTTGAAGTGTCTTCTAGACAAATTTGAAATGTGGTAAACTTTGATGTTTTGTGATTGACATTTTTGTCTGAATGATCCTTCTTTTCTAGCAATGGATATGAATGCATGTAATATACTCTTCAAGTATATGTCTCCTTGTAGGTCTCATGATGTTGGTTTTATAGAAAAGCATTTTCCTGCACTATATACCTCTATCTTTACAATAACTATTCCTGGTTGTTTATTTGATGTATTTGCCATAATTTCCTGCTCTTCTTGACATCTTTTTCCAGGGATTGCTGTAGTCTGGGGTTTTTTTTTACATATCAAGAACTGCTTGTTATTACTTTCATTTGATTTTTTCTAGACATACACTCTTCCTTTCCATCCTCACTCTTAAAAATGTGTATTCAGCAGCCAGCATATCATTGGGGCAGGGGTTTTCAAACTTACTCTACTACCATTGGCACTTTCATTGGATACAATAATGCATATTCCCCTAAGTTTCTGATTGATCAGAAGAGACATATTGCTCCCATTCTCATTTATTTCTGTCATATATCCGTGTTTCATTGCTTCTTTGTTATTTGGTGGCTGCCAACCCAGAGAAGGATTGATTCTCTTCTTCTTTGTGTATTAGCCTAAAATTGTACCCTGTATGACTGGCAGTAAGTTGACTTAGTGTCAGTAAAGATATGATTAAAATACTTGATTATCATCAAAGAACGTATTTATTTCAGCTTGAATAAATGCTTTTGTGGGGTCTGTGGTAATATTAACAATCTATTGTTAAGTGAAGGATAGTTATACAATCAGTAAATGTTAATATATCATTTTTATTATAATCAAAATGATGACCTAGTTTCATCTATATTCTGATTTTATCTATCATTATGTATGGTATCCTATGAGGTAGCAATTTGCTATGAGTAGTGAAAATTGATCATTTGTATAAAGTAGATTGTTCTTTGACTGAACATGTATGCTAAAGTTATGTGTCATGCCTGCCTATGTATTCCAATACACTTCTATCCTGAGAATTGGCTGTAGGACATAATGTGTGATCTAGGATGGAAATGTGAGTTAATATCCTTGAAGGCTCTCAATGATCTGATGATATTTACATATATACATATCTATGCGTATTCCTAATGTCAGAATGAAGGCAAGAAATGTGTGCATACACAAACAGATGTCAACATGTTAAACAAGAAGTAGCAGAGCAATATGGTATAGGCATGAGATCCCAGCTGTGAGACATAGGTAGGAATACTATAGTCTGCTGTCAAACCTAAGCAGTGAAGGAAACTCTGTGGGAAATGTATGAGAGGTAAGAGATTTTGCCCCAAAATGAAGAACTGTCATCTGATACTACAACTGAACTTCCTGAAAGAAACAAAAAGGAAGGGTAGGGTCTAAATATACATACACTCTCACCTATGTGTATCTATGCATATTTGCATGTTGGTAAGTCCAGACACACGTGAATGGATAGTTACAGAAAAGAAAGTGATAGAGATTAGAGAATTTAATTTTAAGTATTGATGACACTGCAGAGCCTTTGATATTTTTCTAAGATCCTTGGGCTCTAGTATCAGTAGAGACCTTTCTAAAATCTTAGGTATTTCCAAGAAGAAATACCATGAATTCTTCTTGTTCCTAATCTATTGTAGTGGCCAAAACCAATTCAGTGTTATGCTGTAAGACTCAGCAGGTTAAGAAATTTCTCTCTGGTGACTCCATTTTGTCTAGCTAGAGGATAAAGTAAGTTACAGGGGTTTTGTCTGTCTGTCTGACTGACTGTCTCTGTTTCTCTCTCTCTGTCTATTCTCTGTGTCTCTGTGTGTCTCTCCCTGTCTCTCTCTATGTCTCAATGACTGAGAAAAGGTTGGACACTAGGGGTTTTTAAATTTGATGTGTATTTTCCAGAAATGCCTTACTGTTAAGGTGTGTTTTCAGCCCCAAACAAAAATTTGCCTAATTATGTGCTGGATGTCTATCTCAAGAGATGATGATGAAAAGACCAGAGAATCTTTTCATGCCCATGATCATCCCTGATATGTCTCATTTCATTGCTGTGGGAAGGAGGCTGGCTAAAATAGAATGACTTGCCTAGGATTTCACATGTTCTGGGGAAAACAGACAGCTGAAGACAGCTCCCTCATACCATTTGTGATATTTTTAGTGGATGAGAAGTCTTTTACCATCAAGTGATGGTTGGAATTTTATGTGAAAGGTAATACCCAAAGCATGTCTGTGTGTTTGTTTGCACATATATTCTGTAGATTAAGGTAAATAACTCATGAACTACAAATCCTTTTATGAATCAGAGAGGCTGGACAGACAGAGGACAGTAGTGCTAGCAAGGAGGGGAGAGAGGAAGCAGAAATGTAGATGGTTGATCAGCTCCATTTTCTTCATAGCAAGGGATATGGAACATAAGGAAACCCACAAAATCACTGCAAAAAGTGGTTTAGGGTCATGTGAAAAAAACTCCTTTTACACCTTGCATAAATCTTTGTGTATCACATTTCATTGAAGAGAGAGGCCTCATTTCTAGGAAAACACAGGAAATAACCCCTAGCATATAAAGAGTATTTAGAGTTAGTATTCAGCTAGTTATAGCTGTTTGGAGAGAAAAAGTAGTTTTAGGAATTTCCATAGTATTTGACTGCGAACAACTTAATGGTTCATGTTGGTAATGAAGAGCAGAACACTCAGAGATCTACAGAGGACAGCCATAAGAGGTCAGATACCCAAATACAGTCAGACTTGTGTAGAAAGCTGTACCAAGATGAAGGAACATGTTAGTGGGAACCATTTGGAAGGTCAGGGAAGTGCAATTTTGTCTGTGCCATTCCATCATTTTGCAAATTGGGTGAAGGACTGAGACTCCAGTAAGGAGAGGGAGTTCTCACTGTCCTGGTGAGCAGTGAAGAGTCCTCTGCTTCTGGCCTGCCACCCATTGGTGCAATGTGAGAGTAAGTCAGTAAAGACATCCAAGATTACTGAAAGTAAGGAGGGAATAGAAGGAACAGAGGAAGCAGAATATTAGGTATGACCTCAGGGTTGAGTTCCCTTGAACAACATCATATTGAAAGTCATACAAGATAGCATTAGGTCCAGTGTTAGGCTACTGGGGAAAATTCTTCTACCTTGGATTAAAACGGTCCATATTTAATTTCCTGAAGAGATTCAACTGCATTTCTGTGGTAAAATGAAAATACTGCTTTTCATTTGGTTCTGGTCTCTTAGTTCACACCAGAGTACTCAAGCACAGTGCTAGATGGAACAAAAGAGCTGGAGATGGAGCTGCAGCTCAAGTGGCAAACATGATCCTAGCATAAACACAGACATGGTTTAAGTTCCCAGCCTCGTAGAAAAGTTTGATTTCTGCAGTATGTCCCAAATGAGTTTTCTGTGTCTTATTTTATTTTATTGTTTAGAGATGAAACAACGTTAACTGCAATTGCAGTTTGTGACTCAAGAATTAACATTTGGTAAGTTGTGTTATCTGTCATCTGAGTGTAAATTCATTTGTAGTGTGAGTTTAGTGTACAATCTATGTGACAGCTTATCAGTATCCTCATGTAATAGTTATTTTTGTACTGAAACTAAGTAGAAATTGATAGAGTCAATTAGTACATACTTAGTCATGGTCTGCCATGAAGTGAAATTAGCAATCATATCCTTATTTACCTATTATCAGTGCCTACGTGCAACTTGCACTGAGCTAATAGAGACACGAATCCCAGTCAGGAACAATTAGGTTGTCTCAGTGGTTCTGAGGTGAAAAGAGTTGTTGGGCCTCTTTCCTTCTCCAGAAATCTGTTTCTTAGACAGGCCCACTGTCAGTTCTGATGAGAGTCCAATTTCTCAGCTGTTGTTCCTTGTATTTTGTTGATAAGCAGTTAAGAAAAGAGCCAAGTTAGTGAAAATAAGAAGGGAGTAGAGCAGACTTAGACAGCTGAAAATCAGATTGCATAAAGGATTGAGTTTCTCTGTAGTGAGTTGCATGTACAATTAAACTACATGATACCAATAAATATTTTGTTAATTTTAAGAAAGAAAATTTCTTTACTTGTGCATAGAAACTTTCTTTTGAAGAGATAACAGTGTAAATTCCCAAAGAAATTAATTTCCTTTCTAGGGAAATGTGGGGACAGATTTCTAATGTTCAGGGAAAATTTTCCAACAAAGGAAAAGACATTAACTAAGTTTCTATATCATCTCGATATTGTGTGCCTGGGAATCTTTCTAACTTTGTTTGGAAAAACAGAAACATATAAAAGATATGTTTCATGTCCCTGTTGTGATTGAGATACTGCAAAAACACTAGCACAATCTAAAGGGCATTTCACAATCCTTGGACACATACTACCAAATCCCCACTGTTGACTACACTTCTGTCTTACACATCTGGAATATCAACTTGAGCTACCACATGAAAATTAGTGTGTTTTGCAATAGAATCATTTATTTTTCTATTTGCTTGAAGTAATTTTTACTTTCTTTCTTGGTTTATCACACCTCTGATTGATCAAGTACTTATCAATTTACTTTCATGTCTTATCAAAATCCCTAAAGTCTTTGGGATATTTGTAGCTCTGTCTTTATAAAAATAAAAGATACATAGAGCCTGTATCCTAGCTACTGAAGAGTCTGAGAACTGTGTATCGTGGATCAGACACAGCCCTGGCACTAAAGACCTAGAGATTCCTACCTCCCATTAACAACCAAAAAAACCCCGAAGCGGTGCTGGGACTCAAGAAGTAGAGTGGTAGCTCTGAGCTGAAGAGCTCAGGGACAATGCCCAGGCTCAGAGTTCAAGCCCCTTGAATATCAACCAAGTGATACAATCCTTTCTGGACGAAGCAGTGGAGATCTAATTAGTAATATCGGTGGGAAACTCTGGAATTCTTATCCAGTTAACTTCCTGAAAGCCAGAAGTATGGCTCAAGTGGTAGAGTACCTTCTTCACAGAGAAAGCTAAGGGAGAGCACCCAGGCCCTAAGAGGAAGCCCAATAGTTCCTGCACATAAACACAGTAAGAAAGAGAAAGAAGGAAGTCCACCTCCCTATCAGAGACAGTCACAGGCCTGATGTGAATGGATGGAAAGAGATATTCCAATATGGCACCCAAAAGGAAGCAAATGTAAATGTACTCCTATCTGGCAAAGAAAACTTGAAAGTATTACAACATGAAAGTCATTTCATTTTGCTAAAGACACTGCAATGATTAACAACAAAGAATAGGCAACTAATCCTCAATGCACCCAATTTGACACAACAGACATCGCTGAACATAAATGAGTAGATGGATCCCAACTATGTTAGATCCTTTCCAAAGAATCCACAAGAAACCAGATTCAACTGAAGGCCAAGAGCCAAAGACAGCACATATCTGCAGAATATTCCACACAACATTCTCAGAATAAATATCATCCCAGCAACCCTCAAGCTTTCTACAAAGGAAATTAATATTTAGAGCATAGAGGCAGCATTATTCTCTTTTTCCCTTTCCCTTCCTCTAATATTCCTCTACAGTAAATATTCAAAGAGGTTTCTTGGCAGAGTATAAAGGAACTCCTAACAATCACATATAAGAAAAGACAAAGTTACTGTTTGCTATCATAGTATGATGGAATTCAATTGGAAATAGACAAAAGATAAAAGACAGAAAATATTGAAATACATAGAAATGGAACAAAACGCTTTGAATGGTTAATTGATTATTGGAGAAAGAAAGGATGGATATGTATTCAAGTCTATAATAACCATTAGAGAGTCTGACTATGACATTTGGTTTCATCCTGTAGGGACACCTCATCCTATACCACAACCAAACTTGACGAAACAAACAATAATGAAGGGTAAGGTCTAAATATATATATATATATATATATATATATATATACTCTCATCTATGTGCATCTATGCATAATAAAATGTATGTAAGTACAGTCATACATAAAAGGATAGTCACTGAAAAGAAAGTGATTAGGATTATTGAACTTTATTTTAGGTATTGTTGACACTGCAGGGCCTTTGATATTTTTCTAAGATTTTTTGGGCTGTAATATCAGTAGATAACTTTCTAAAATCTTAGGTGTTTCCAAGAAGAAATGTCAAGAGTTATTGTTCCTAATCTATTGTGGCGTTCAAAGGAAACTTAGTGTTTTGTTGTAAGGCTCAGCAACTTAAAAACTTCTCTCTGATAACTAGAGGATAAAACAAGTTACAGTTGCGAGCTCTCTCTCTCTCTCTCTCTCTCTCTCTCTCTCTCTCTCTCTCTCTCTCTCTCTCTCTCTCTCCCTCCCTCTCCCTCTCCCTCTCCCTCTCCCTCTCCCTCTCCCTCTCTGTATCTATCTCTCCTTGTCTCTTTGTCTCCATGAAAGAGAAAAGGCTGATTATTAGGGGATTTTTAATTTGATGTATATTTTCCTAAAATGCCTTACTGCTAAGGTGCGTTTTCTGCCCCAAACAAAAATTTGCCTAATTATGTGCTGGATGTCTATCTCAAGAGATGATGATGATGATAAAAAGACCAGCGAATCTGTTCATGCCAATGTTCATCCCTCATGTGTCTTATTTCATTGCTGTGGGAAGGAGACTGTCTAATATAGAATGACTTGCCTAGGATTTCAGTTGTTCATGGGAGAAGTAGCAGCTGAAGACACCTCCCTCATACCATTTGTGATTTATTTAGTGAATGAGAAGTTTTTTATCATCAAGTTAGGGTTGAAATATTATGTGAAAAGCAAATATTCCTAAACAGCCAAAGCATGTCTGTGTTTTTGTTTCCACATATATTCTGTAGGTTAAGGTGAATAAGTCATGAACTAGAAATCCTTTTATGAATTAGAGAGGCTGGAGAGACAGAGGACAGTAGTGCCAGCAAGGAGGAGATAGAGGAAGCAGAAATGTAGATGGTTGATCAGCTCAATTTCCTTCATAGCAAGGGAAACAGAACATCAGGAAACCCACGAAAACAGTGTAAACAGTGCTTTAGGGTCATAGGAAAAGAACTCCTTGTGAATCTTGCATAAGTTTTTATTTAGCACAGGTAATCATTTCATTGGAGAGAGAGGCCTCATTTCTAGGAAAGCACAGGAAATACCCCCTTCCATATATAGTATATGTAGAGTTTGTTTTCCGGGTATTATTGCAATTTGGGAAGAAAAAGGTCTCTTTAGAAACTTCCATAGTATTTGACTGTGCATAATTTAATGGTTCATGTTGATAATGAGGAGCAGAACATACATAGATTGACAGAGGACAGCCATATGTGTTCAGATACCCAAGTATAGACAGAGTAGTGTACAAAGCTGTACAGAGAACAAGCACCGTATTTGTGGGAACAATTTAGAAGGGAAGTGTAATTTTGTCTGTGCCATTCCGTCTTTTTTGCAAATTGAGTGAAGGATTGAGACTCCAGTATGGAGAGGGAGTTCTCCTTGTCCTGCTGAGCAGTGAAGAGTTCTCTGCTTCTGGCCTGCCACCCATTGGTCCAATCTGAGAGTAAGTCAGTAAAGACATCTAGGATTACTGAAAGTAAGGAGGGAATAGAAGGAACAGAGGAAGCAGAATATTAGCTATGACCTCAGGTTGAGCTCCCTTGAAGAGTATTTTATTGAAATTCATACAAGATGTCAAGAGGTACTGTGGTAGGGGTACTGGGAAAAATTCTTCTATTTTGCATGAAACTGTTCCATATTTAATTTCCTGAACAGATTCAACTGTATTTCTGGGTAAAATGAAAATACTGCTTTTCATTTGGTTCTGGTCTGTTAGTTCACACCGGAGTACCAGAGCAAAGAGCTAGAGGGAACAGAAGAGCTGGAGCTGGAGCTGGAGCTCAAATGGCAAACATGATCCTACATGAACAGAGTCATGGTTTTAGTATCCAGCCTTGTAGAAAAGTTTGATTTCCTCTCTATGTTCCAAATCAATTGTTTGTGTCTTACTTTATTTTTTAGAGATGAAACAACGTTAACTGCAATTTGCAGTTTGTGACCCAACCATTAACATTTGGTAAGTTGTATTATCTCTCATCTGAGTATAAATTCATTTGTACTGTGAATTTATTACACAATCTATATGACAGCTTCTTAGTGTCCTCCTGTAATCATTTTGTTTGTATTGAAACTAAAAGAAAATGATAGAGTCAGTTAGCACATACTTGGTCATGGTCTGCTATGAAGTGAAAAGTAGCAAGCATATCTTTATTTACCTATTATCAGGGCCTTCATGCCACTTGCACTGAGCCAATGGAGGTAAGAATCCCAATCAGGAGCAATGAGCTAGTCTCAGTGTTTCTGAGGTGAAAAGAGCCGGTGGGCCTCTTTCATACTTCACAAATGTGATATTTGGACTCTCAGTTCTGATGACAGTCCAGCTTTTGGACTCTCTTTTGGTGAGAAGCAGTTAAGAAAACAACAAGTTAATGTAAGTACGGAGGGGGTAGAGCAGACTGGAAAGTTGAAAATCAGATTGCATAAAGGATTGAGTTCCTCTGTAGTGAGTTGTATGTACAATGAAAATACATGATACCAATAAACATTGTGTTAGGTTTACTAAGAAAGGAAATTTCTTTACTTGTGCACTAAAGCTTTCTTTTGAAGAGATAAAAATGTAAGTTTCCACAGAAATTAATTTCCTTTCTGGGTAATAGTAGAATTCCTCTGTTTATTTAGCTAAGTATGGAAAAATTTAAATTCTACAAATTCACTAGTGTTTGGGTAACTTGCTACCTTGAGTAAGACTAAGAATGTACATGGTATTTGACTGTATATAATTTAATTCTCTAGCTTGGATAAAAATGATTCAACAGAATTTGGGACAGAAGACTTCAAGCAAAGGTCAGATATCTATCAGTAGAAAAACGTACATAAATATATATGTTATGAAACAGACTGATCATTTCTGGGTAGTTTCCAAATACTTTCAGTGTACCTTCTGTCTGTCATATTACTCCTTTTCATTTTGATGAGTAAATGAGAAAGGAGGTGCACAAAGTGTTTTGCTATTTTAGGGAGCAGTGCAGGAAAACCCCCCAAACCCTGCACATTGCCAGTGTATGAGAACCTACAATTGGTTATGTTCCTTTTTTCTGACGGCAATGACATACAATTCTATGTATTTATTTCCCGCCATAACAATTTCTTCACAGGTGAAGAAATACAAGTGTCAGTTCAAAGTGGCTATACAACTTTGTTTGATATTTTCCGTAGTTTTTTGGCTATGTCTGATTCTTTGATGGGTATTCCCTTTCCCTAGGTCTGGAACTTAATTTTTACATATACCTTTCATTGTGCACTTAATGCCAACTTTTAAAAACTGTGGTTCTAAGTTTTGTGTAACTATAAACATTGTCTGGGTACCATTTATATTGGATAATCAGATGACTCGGTGACATTATGACAAGGTCCTTACTACTCACATCTGTGAATACATGGTTCATGAATAAATGTACATTTTCAATGAAAGAGCTACGAGACAGAGAGTTAGAGAGAGAGAGTCCATACGTATGTGGCTGAAGGACGGTACTCTGATATCCCTTCAAGTCAGGGCTCCAGGAATGTTTTCCTTTCTTACTTATCACTGAGGCTCTGCTTCTTGATACACATGTGCAGCACACCATTTTGCTGATTCATTGGAGATGGCCTACCACAGAAAGGAATTTCTACCCTGGATGGCTTCATCTTGCCATCCTCTGGTGGTCTTCCCCCCACATCCACCACACCCCTGGAAAACAGAATCACATCTGTGAACAAAAGCTTGCACATCCATCTCAAGTTCTGGTGAAAGACTAAGTGAAAGTGTCATTAAACAGGCAAACCTAGGCATGAAGGCTCACCAGGCCATGACTAAAGTTGTAGCAATGACAGGGCTCTGAGTTGAGACTTCAGTACTGGATGAAGGTTTGGCAGAGACAGAAGAGCTAGAGACAAAGTACATTTGACAGACGACCTGTGTAGCACACACAAGGCCATAGTTTTCTAACCAAGAAGTGTCAGAAAAATGCATCACTTCTTCCTACATTGCCCCACTTAATTTCTGTATGTTTCAATATATCCACAGTGAGGACAGCAGCTTAACCAAAGTTGTTGTTCATTCAGATGAAGACATCAAGAGGGGGTGAGTTGACTAATTTTAAATTTTATTTTATTTTTGATTGTTGGGGTAATGCATAGAGGGGTTACAGTTACATCTGCCAGATAGTAGATGCATTACTTCTCACACAATGATACCCCTTCTCATGTTATTGTGCCCATGTGCCTTCCCCCTCCCAATCATCTTGTTTTTTCTACTTCCTTTTTCTATTTCAAACAAGGAAATAAACGTATATACTGTATGCCAGGTTACAAAGCCAGATACAGTAACAATATGAGATTAAGCATAAGGGGAAAAAAAGAGAAGAGAAATAACATAGTACATTAAGAACAGCAATCACACAAGATAAAGCTCTTGTTTCCATATCCTAGAGTTCCTTTCATTTAGTGTGAGTTGAGTTTTTGATCATCTAAATGATAAACCATTTTGAACAATGATGAATTTTCACAGTACACAGGACTACCTATCCATATCACATGGAATCACGATATGTTTTGAAACTAAGGAGAAATGATAGAGCAGATCATAAGACAGTGGCTCATGGAGTGCTGTGAAGTCAAGAACTAGCACCCAGAATCCTGGGATTATCACAGAGCCTATGAGCTACTCACCAGAAGCCCAGGGACCTGGCAATCCCTTTCTGAAACCTAAAGGTAGTCCCAGGTGTCTGAAGGGCACAAGAGGAAGAAGCACATTCACACTGAATGGGAGTCCTGCTTTTAGACTGCTCTTCCTTGTCCCTAACTGAGGGGCAGGAAATAGAGCTGGGAGTGGAAGGCAAGTGGCATGCGGAAATTAGATATAACTCTTGTGTCCCTTTGAATTGAGTTGGGTGCAAGAAGATGAGGCTGTTATCCACCAGGTTAGGTAGATTTATTTGTTTCTAGTGTTATAAAACCTTGGATAAAAATCATCTTTTGCAGATGTAAAAGTTTAATTTCTGCAAAAAGCCTCACTTCAGTTTCTTTGCATGTGAGGATACTGAACATTCCTAATAAGTAGAGAAATGTGGAGACAGATTTCTGATGTTCAGGGAAAATTTTCCAGCGCTAGAAAATGACATCAACTAAGTTTCTACCTCATGTCGATATTGTATGCCTGGGAATCTTTCTAATTTTATTCGAACAAAACAGAAATATATTAAGATATGTTTCATGTCCCCATTGTGATTGAGATCCTGCAAAAACACCAGCACAATCTAAAGGGCATTTCACAATCCTTGGACACACACTACCAAATCCCCACCATTGACTACTCTTCTGTCTTACACATTAGAACATCAACTTGAGCTACCACATGAAAATTAGTGTGTTTTGCAATAGAATCATTTATTTTTCTATTTGCTTGAAGTAATTTTTACTTTCTTTCTTGGTTTATCAGACCTCTGATTGATCAAGTACTTATCAATTTACTTTCATGTCTTATTATAATCCCTAAAGTCTTTGGGATATTTGTAGCTCTGTCTTTATAAAAATAAAAGATACATAGAGCCTATAATCCTAGCTACTGAGGAGGCTGAGAACTGTGGATCGTGGTTCAGAGTCAGCCCTGGCACTAAAGACCTTGAGACTCCTACCTCCCATTAAGTACCAGAAAAAAACAGAAGCGGTGCTGGGGCTCAAGAAGTAGAGTGGTAGCTCTGAGCTGAAGAACTCAGGGACAATGCCCAGGCTCAGAGTTCAAGCCCCTTGAATGAAAAAATATCAGATATACTTTTGATTTCATTTTTTCAGCTTCTTGAGATCTGATTATTAGCATATGATCTTCTGATAGAATATATATTCTTCAGCTAGAGGAACAGGTCATGAAGAGAATTTTTTCTAGGCAGTATGTCAGCTGCGCTTCACAAGATGTTACAAATGCAGTCAACCAAAGGATAGAATCCTTTCTGGAACAAAGAGGTGGAGGTCTAAATAGTAATATCGGTAGGAAACTTTTTGAGATTCTTATCCAGTTAACTTCCTGAAAGCCAGAAGTATGGCTCAAGTGGTAGAGTACCCGTCTTAATAGAGAAAGCTAAGGGAGAGCACCCAGGCCCTAAGAGGAAGCCCAATAGTACCTGCACATAAACACAGTAAGAAAGAGAAAGAAGGAAGTCCACCTCCCTAGCAGAGAAAGTCACAGGCTTGTTGTGAATGGATGGAAAGAGATATTCCAAGAATGGCACCCAAAAGGAAGCAAATATAAATGGATTCCTATCTGGCAAAGAAAACTTGAAAGTATTACAACATGAAAGTCATTTCATTTGGCTAAAGGCACTGCAATTATTAACAACAAAATCCTACTAAGACTCAATGCACCCAATTTGGCGCAACAGACAGTGCTAAACATAAATGAGTAGATGGATTCCAACCATGTTGGATCCTTTCCAAAGAATCCGCAAGAAACCAGATTCAACTGAAGGCCAAGAACCAAAGGCAGCACATATCTGCAGAATATTCCACACAACAGTCCCAGAATATGTATCATCCCAGCAACCCCCAAGCTTTCTCCAAAGGAAATAATATTTAGAGCCTAGAGGCAGCATTATTCTTTTTGCCTTTCCCTTTCTCTAATACTCCTCTACAGTAATTATTCAAAGAGATTTCTTGGCAGAAATCTTAACAATTGCATATAAGAAAAGTCAATGTACTCTTTCCTATCATACTATGGTGGGATTCAACTGGAAATAGCAAGATAAACTGCAGAAAATATTGAAATAGATAGAAATTGAACCAAACACTGTGAATGGTTAATGGGTTATTAAAGAAAGAAAGAAGGGATTTGTAATCAAGTCTACAAAAACCATTAGAGAGGCTGACTATGACATTTGGTTTCATTCTATAGGGACACCTCAACTTATACCACAACCAAACTTGACGAAACAAACAACAATGAAGGGTAAGGTCTAAATATACATATACTCTCATCTATGTGCATCTATGCATAATTAAATGTATATAAGTACAGTCACACATGAAAGGATAGTCATTGAAATGAAAGTGATTAGGTTTACAGAACTTTATTTTAGGTATTGATGACAACGCAGGGCCTTTGTTATTTTTCTAAGATTCTTGGGCTGTAATATCTCTAGATCACTTTCTAAAATCTTAGGTGTTTTCAAGAAGAAATATCAAGAATTCTTCTTGTTCCTAATTTAGTGTGGTGGCCAAAAGAAATTTAGTGTTTTGTTGTAAGATTCAGCAGGTTAAACGTTCTGGTGACTCCGTTGTTTCTAGTTAGAGGATAAGACAAGTTAAAGGTGGTGGTCTGTCTGTGTGTCTGTCTGTGTGTCTGTCTGTGTGTCTGTCTGTGTGTCTGTCTGTTTGTCTCTCTCTCTCTCTCTTTCTCACACACTGTCTCTCTCTGTCTCTCTGTCTCTGTCTATCTGTCTCTCTCTCTCTCTCTCTCTCTCTCTCTCTCTCTCTCTCTCTCTCTGTCTCTGTCTCTCTCAATGAATGAGTAAAGGCTGATCATTAGGGTCTTTTTAATTTGTTATGTATTTTTCTAAAATGCTTTACTGATAAGGTGCGTTTTTGGCCCCAATCAAAAATTTGCCTAATTATGTGCTGGATGTCTATCTCAAGAGATGATGATGATGATGAAAAGACCAGCGAATCTGTTCATGCCCATGTTCATCCTTGATGTGTCTCATTTTATTGCTGTGAGAAGGAGGCTGTCTAAAATAGAATGACTTACCTAGGTTTTCAGATGTTCATGGGAGACGTGACAGCTGAAGACAGCTCCCTCATAGCATGTGTGATTTATTTAGTGAATGAAAAGTCTTTTACCATCAAGTAAGGGTTGGAATTTTATGTGAAAGGCAAATATTACTCAATTGCCAAAGCATGTCTGTGTGTTAGTTTCCACATGTATTTTGTAGTTTAAGGTGAATAACTCATGAAGTACCAATCCTATTATGAATCAGAGAGGCTGGACAGACAGAGGAAGCAAGGAGGGGAGAGAGGAAGCAGAAATGTAGATGAATGATCAGCTCAATTTCCTTCATAGCAAGGGAAACGGAACATCAGGAAACACGAAAATAGTGTAAACAGTGCTTTAGGGTCATAGGAAAAGAACTCCTTGTGAATCTTGCATAAGTTTTTATTTAGCACAGGTAGTCATTTCATTGGAGAGAGAGGCCTCATTTCTAGGAAATACCCCTTTACATATATAGTATATGTAGAGTTCGTTTTCTGGGTATTATAGCAATTTGAGAAGAAAAGTCTCTTTAGGAACTTCCATAGTATTTGACTGTGCATAAATTAATGGTTTATGTTGATAATGAGGAGCAGAATACACACAGATTGACAGATGAGAGCCATTTGTTGTCAGATACTCAAATGTAGACAGACTTGTGTAGAAAGCTGTACAGAGACTAAGTACCATGTTTGTGGGAACCCCTTGGAAGGTCAAAGAAGTGAAATTTTTCTGTGCCATTCTGTGTTTTCACAAATTGGGTAAAGAATTGAGGCTCCTGTAAGGAGAGGGAATTCTCAATGTCCTGGTGAACAATGAAGTGTTCTCTGTTTCTGGCCTGCCTCCCCTTGGTCCAATCTGAGAGTAAGTCAGTAAAGACATCTAGGATTACTGAAGGTAATGAGGGAATAGAAGGAACAGAGGAAGCAGAATATTAGCTATGATCTCAGGTTGAGTTCCCTTGAAGTGTATTGTATTGAAATTCATACAAGATGTCAAGAGGTACTGTGGTAGGGGTACTGGGAAAAATTCTCTACCTTGCATGAAACCAGTCCATATTTAATTTCCTGAACAGATTCAACTGTCTTTCTGTGGTAAAAGGAAAATACTGATTTTCATTTGGTTCTGGTCTGTTAGTTCACACCGGAGTACCAGAGCAAAGAGCTAGAGGGAACAGAGGAGCTGGAGATGGAGCTGTAGCTCAAGTGGCAAAACCTGTTCCTAGGATGAACGCAGTTATGGTTTTAGTACCCAGCCTTGTAGAAAAGGTTTGATTTCCTCTACAGTTTCCAACTCAATTTTCTGTGTCTTTTTTTTTTTTACTTCACTTTTTAGGGATGACACAACATTAACTGCCATTGCGGTTTGTGAATCGAGCATTAACATTTGGTGAGTTATCTGTCATCTGAATGTAAATTCATTTTTAGTGTGAGTTTAGTACACAGTCTATATGACAGCTGATCGTTGTCTTCATTATTCCTCCTCCTGTACTGAAACTAAATAGAAAATGATAGCATCTGGCAGCAGATACTTGGTCATGGTCTACTGTGAATTCAAACATAGCAACCGTATCTTTCTTTACCTATTCTCTACCTTATTTACTTATTGCCTACATGCAACTTTTACTGAGCCAATGGAGGTAAGAATCACAGTCAGACACATTGAGGTGGTCTCCGTGTTTCTGAGGTGAAAGAGCTGGTGGGCCTCTTTCATTCTCCAGAAATCTGATACTTGGACAGGCCCACTGACAGTTATGATGAGAGTCCAGCTTCTAGGCTGTTGTTCCTTGTCCTTTGGTGAGAAGCAGTTAAGAATACAGCCAAGTATGTGTTGGGGTCTCTTAAGGGGCTGAGTTCTGAGGATCACAATTCAAAGCTAGCTCTGGGCAGGAAATTGTTATCTCCAAATAACTACCAAACAAAACAAAACAAAGAAAAACTGGGACTGGAGCTGTGGCTCAAGTGGAAGAGCACTATCATAAAAAAGTTCATAGCATCCAGGCCTCAGGACTGGTGGATGCACACGTTTCTTTTTTTGACAAATTAAAGACGTCATAATTACATAAAAATATTAGTGATACAAAGGCTCGCATTTTTGTTTGTATTTTACTCATTTGGATTTTTACAGAATTACATAGTTAGTGGAAGCAGTGACTGTATTATGTTTTTCTAAAAATTTAGACACATTTTTAAATATTTCTTTATAATTTTAAAATCATTTTATCATAGGATGTATTTATTGAGTGGTTACTTGAAGAGGAGAAGCTAGTTTCCAGTTCTATGTTCATATGTGAATATGTGTATGGTAGTTTTATGTTATGTTTAAAATTGATTTGAGATATTGAGGTTAATGATTCATGGGCCAATCAACTTTATTAACTTTTTTTGTTTCATTTTGACACTAAGTTTAGTGTTTGCTTGTATTACTGGATGGAAGTTCTTTTGAGGTAGCTGCTTAACACTTTTTGATTCTGGTACCCTGTGTGTTGTATATATGTTTATCTGATTTGGGAAAGAAAGGAGAATGACAACGTGGTGAATCAAGGACATAGGGTGAACCAGTGTAACTGATACTCACAAGACACTAGGTTAGAAATGAACTTTACAACTTGAGGTGAGGGGGAATTAAAGGAGTAGGAGAGTGAGAGAAAAAGGATAGAGTTGTAACTGTGTTCAACAAGAAATGTACTCAAGGGCCTGGAGTAAGGCCTAGTGGTAGAGTGCTTGCCTAGCATGTAGGAAGTCCTGGGTTTGATTGTTTGGTACCATGAATATGGGCAAAGCTAGAAGTGGTGCTGCGGCTCAAGTGGTAGAGTGCTAGCCTTGAGAAAGTCCAAGGACAGTGTCCAGGTCCTGAGTTCAAGCCCCAGGACTGGAAAAAACAAAAGAAACGTACTCATTACCTTACTTATTAACTGTGACCCCTCTGTACATTACCTTTACAACAAAATAAAATAAAGATAGCTAAAATGTCAACTCTTAGTGCCAGAATAGTTTTTCTTTTTTGGTGCTATTTCATTTTTCTCATCCTTATTATAATTTTAGTAATTATTTAAAAATATGTTCCAATTTTTGTAAGACCTTGTGTATTTTTTGCAATCAAAATCACATGTTCTGATTTTTTTATTTTCTTTTTTTTTGATGGGGAAAGAGATCATTCTTGAATTTTGATAATCTACCCGATTAAACTGACCTGATAAAACAGACATTTTAAAGTAGAAAACACAAAAATAAAAGAGAACTGTCGTTGGAAATACTGCACAACTTCTTGTTTCCTCCAAATTTGCTTTATATAATTGGATGAATGTAAATTAATGAACAGAAACTTAAGCAAGATACATGTAACAGAAACTAATAAGTGAAATTCTTTCAATTTTTTTTTCAAACTCATCTTTAAATTTTTCCATCATGGGAAATTAACATTATAGTTGAATGCCCAATTAACTAACTATGACATATTAAATTCTTCTATAATGCAATCATGAAGACCCTTCATGACACTTGTGTTTTGTATGTGGAAAAGTGTTAGAATTACAATTTCAACTCAATAAAAAATAATAAGTAATACTTGGCTTGTTATCTGGAGACTGCTTCTTTTGATGATTTTTAGTTATAACACCACTGAGCTGAGCAAATAAATCATCTTCTGAGAACATAAGGAAAAATAAACACATGCAAAATGAATAAAACACACTACTACATCTTTACTAGGTCATCTGTACTTCTAATAGTTCAGAAACTTAGAGATTTAGTGTACTCTTACATTAACTGCAAGAAAAAATAAAGGAGAAATTCCTTTTTTGAGATCACACTATGAAGTCAAATGGTTATTCAAATTCTGAATTTGTGTGCAAAACATGAAACACATTTACCTTTGTTCTAGGACTTAACAGATAACTTTCCAAGAATCAAACACACAGATATATTTGTGTGACTTCAATAACCTCAGCACTACAGTAATGAGAGATGTAGTAACCTTTTGCTATTTCAAGACTATAGGGAAAGAAGTCACAAAAAAGGAGAATTAAAATTGTTACAACTAAGAAACTGATTCTTGTTAAGTTTCACCATAGTGCCACTTTCACCTTTACATAAGCATGGTGGCATAATTCAAACTCAATAAATCAGAAATCTTAATATTTAAAATTTACCTTGGCTTTCAGTTATCACCATATTAACAACCAAAGGAATTAGATGGAACACAGAAGGGGTAATGGTTAAACCCACTTTGCTAGTTGGTTTCTTGACACATTAACTCATTTTTAATAAAAAGGGATAGTACATCTCAGTTTGCTTACAAGCTAGATCACTTTGAATTCTGCATTTCCTAACTGCAAACAGAATAAAACATTTACAACAGATTATAAATAAATTGGTTTTCAAGCATAGAGCCAGCCCCAATGATAATAATACACTATTTTTAAAGACCTAAGGCAATGAATTCCATTATGTTCTGATTTTTCAAAAGAAGAGTTTATAATCAAAAGTGAAACTTTTTTCATATATTTTTATTGTAATAAATGAAACTGTTTTAATAGGAAATTGGATGATATACTGTAGAAACTTCTTGAAATCTAGTCACATTTGATTGTCCACTTTTATTACCTGTGGGCATTTCTGTTATATATGGCCCAAATTTTTAATAAGGTATTTAGAAAAATGTCATGAAGTTGTTGCTTTAATTAGTATATTTGGTCTTTTTTAAGATGACTACAAGAACCATTAATAATTTTGAATTTTTCTTTGTGTTATTACATATGTACATTTATATAGGCAAGCATTATTAATCTTACTTTGGATATCTTACTTTCTTTTTTTCTTCTCTTCAGATTCTGTCACAATTTGAGAACAAATGTACCTTATAGCTCATGGAAGAGAAGACACAAATCAAGACATTTTTGGGTTCCAAGTTGCCGAAATATGGTGCAAAATCTGTAAGAAGTACACTGAAGCCGATGTCCAGTGGGACAGCTGTTACTCTATTAGGAACGTCCAAGGGTAGTAACATCAAAAGTTATATAAAAAATAATGGCTCTGATTGTTCATTATCTCATTCCTTTAATTGGAGGAAAGCAAATAAATACCAACTTAGTACACAAAATACTGAAGAACCTAACAGTACTCAAAATTCACATGATAAACTCACTGATACTGAAAAACATGCACCTGCTCAAGGAATGTTGGATAAAAATGAGGTAAAGGGAGGTTTAAAAAGTCTTCCTTTATTCACATCAAAGTTAACAAAGCCATCCACTATGTTTGTATCATCTACAGAGGAGGTAAACCGAAAGTCTTTTTCTGGACCATCTAACTTGAGTAAATTCACCAAAGGCACGTTACTAGGAAGGACTTCATATTCTTCAGTCAGTGCTCCAAAATCTCAGTTGAATGGATTTTATGGAAATCGATCAGCTGGTAGCATGCAGAGGCCCCGAGCAAACTCCTGTGCCACTCGAAGCAGTTCTGGAGAAAGCTTAGCACAGTCCCCAGACAATATTAAGTCTATGGCTTGTGAAAGAATGGTAAGGTCACAGAGTTTTTCACATTCCATTCAGAATTCATTCCTTCCCCCTTCATCTATAACCAGATCACATTCCTTCAATAGAGCTGTTGATCTTACAAAGCCTTATCAGAACCAGCAGCTTCCCATTAGAGTGCCTCTACGGTCAAGTATGCTAACAAGAAGTTCTCGGCATTTGGAAGTACTTAATGGAAATGAACATTTGGGGTATGGATTTAATAGGCCTTATGCTCCTGGTGGAAAGAAACTGGCTTTAGCAAATGGGCCAGGTGTAACTTCTACTTTGGGTTATAGGATGGTTCACCCCTCTCTACTGAAATCCAGCCGACCTCCATTTTCTGGAACTATCACCGTCGATGGTAATAAAAATACATCTGCTGACACCTGTGTAGAGGAAGCGGCTACAGTTTTGGTTAAGGACAACACTACCAATAAGGACCAAGAAGTAATTGAAAATGAAAGTTACAGAACAGATAATGACCAGACCATGAAACATGATACTAAAATTAGATATCTAAGTGATGATGTGGATGATATTTCCTTATCTTCTTTATCATCTTCTGATAAGAATGACTTAAGTGAAGACTTCAGTGATGATTTTATTGATATAGAAGACTCCAACAGAACTAGAATAACACCAGAGGAAATGTCTCTCAAAGAAGAAAAACATGAAAATGGACCTTCAAAGGATGTATTTGATTCCCCCAAAGAAAATGAAAAAACCTTTGGTAAAACTGATGAATGGATAGATTTAAGTGTTTCTGGTAAATATTAACATCGTTAATTTCCTTGCTTTTCTCCTATAACCAAATTATCATTTAGGATTATCTTCTAAGATACTCTCAGTGTTATACAGCGGGTTGAATCTGGAGTTGGGCAACATTTATCTTCCTTGTGATTTTTGTTCCCTATCCTCTTTTTAACCTATCTAATGCAAAGTCAGTAAAATGTCTTTTTTGGTCTTTCTTGGCTATTATATCCAAGCCACTTCGTATTTAATATAGACAATGTTTCCCAAATGATCTCTCTGCCTAGAGTGGTGAATCATTGGTCTTTGTTAAGAATAAAACTATGTCAAAAGAAACATAAGATAGGGAAGTCATGCCCAGTCTAAATTTGCTTGTTTAGCAATTTTAATAGTGATACTGCCCAAGGAACTTTATTTCTGTAATTGAAGAAAATGAAATAGCCGTATATGAATCATTTCCCAATATAGATAGCTATATTGACATTAGATACTAGAGAACGTATATTTGTATTTTCATATGCCCTAAAAGAAGAACTGAAAAGAATGGATACAGGAATGTGGTCATGCCTGGAAATACACACAAACCCTTGATTGTCTGCAGGTCTTATAAAAGGGACTGTGAGAACAAGTTTATTTCCTTATAAGGAGTCAACTATGAAAGGAATTTCCTGAACAGTGGTTAAAATTATATCTTGGAAAATATTAAAGAAATATGAGGATATCAGAAATGTTACAGTAGTAAAGGATGGCTAAGTGAATTTTTTTGTTTACTAGAAATATTTTAAAGATTTTATTCTTTATTTTTAAAAAACATTCTTTAAGACTTAGAAGATGTTGCAGTTATGTATGCGTTTGGGGGCCATCTCTTTGGCCATAATATATTGAATTCTTATAGCTTATTTTTTAGAAATGACAAATAATCATATTTTGTGAATCAATATTTCTCTCTTTTTTAAACCAACTGAAGATAGGAGTGGCTATACAAAGCATACTTCCGGAAATAACTTGATTTCCCTGGATGCGGATTACAGAGCTGGCTCTTCATTTGAACTCTCCCCATTGGATAGTTCTGATGGAACATACATGTGGGATGAAGAGGGTTTGGAACCCATTGGGAATGTGCATCCAGTTGGCAGCTATGAATCTTCTGAAATGAACAGCATAGTACGTATGGATTTCTATGCCCTCTTGAAATACTTTACCTTACTGTAGTGAAGCTTTTGGCGTTGATTGACATTTTTAATTTATGAAATAACTTTCCTAGTTTGGGAAATAATAACTCATGTATTTATTAGGACCCTATAAAATGTATAGTAAATACAGAAAGTGTAACCTTTGATTTAAATACATATACACATGTTCATTATAGAATATGCATACATACATGCACACACATACACATGTATCTATGGATGTACTTTATTGGGCAAGTTTAGCTAGGCCAGAAATTCTCAAGTAGGTAGAGATCGTCAGTATCTGGGAACATTTTTGGGTCTTTTTCCTTTTGATACCGGGATTGAACCTAGGACATTGCACTTGATAGGCAAGGGCTGTGCCACTGATCTATTTCCTGGGCCTTTCTGGAAACATTTTCAGTTATATTGCAGAGTGTTAGTTGGTGAATAGAAAGAAGCTAGAGGTTCAGCTATCTCACTGTGCCCATGGCAAAACATTACCTAGCAATTATTGAGAAACCTAGGGATACCATTCACAGACCACAGTAAGGTTTTTTTGTTGTTGATCTTCCTTGTTGTTGACTGTGAAGCTTAAACTCAGGGTCTGGGTGTTATCCCTAAGCTCTTTAGCTCAAGGCTAGCTAGTACTCGACCATGTTGAGCCAGAGTACCACTTCAACACAGTAAGTTTTAACTTTTAGTCTTACCTTTAGTCTTTACTCTTTACCTTGTTGAAGGCCTGGATAGCCATTGGAGGCACCTGTCCATTATGATCTCTGCAAGTTTGATCACTTGAAGCCCTTTGTTGGAGAGAAAGAGATTGTGTTGTTGTCTTATTTATAAGTTTCCTATCAATCTACCATGCATTTATTATACACAGGTATTCTAAGAAACAGTTGTGAGTAATGTGGTTAATATGCTGTTTGAATAAGGTGTAACAGATGTGTTAGTTAACAGGGCATTGATGCCTTTTGTGCTTGTATTCCTGAACTTAAGAGGCGTAGATCCAGAGGAGTGCAGTTTTAAGAATGCTTAGACAAACTACACCTCAAATGACTCACAAAAAGGAAAGGTTGACTTAAGTGGTAGAATGTTAGCTGAGTAAGCAAACTGAGCCCAACAAACTCCAAGAGCTTCTGACAATTAAACAAAAAGACTCAGGCTGGGAATGTGTTTTAGTGGTAGAGGGCATGCCTAGCATGCATGAAATCCTGGGTTCAATTCATCTACAGTACCACATAAATGAAAAAAAGCTGAAAGTGATGATGTGGTTCAGCTGGTAGAATGCTAGCCTTGAGCAAAAGCAGCTCAGAATCATGGCACAAGTCCTGAGTTGAAGCCCTACGACTGGCCAACAAACAAAACAACAACAAAAACCACTCTCATCCTTTATTATTTAGTATGTAAAATGAGATTTCCTCATAAAGTCATATAGTAGTTTTTGTGATTATGTTGCATTCAAAGTAGATTTCAAGCAGTATGATTTTTTTTGTACTCCTATGAAATAAAGACATGGAAAAAAAAAACAACAATATTGCTACCAGGCTATTTTCAGGAAGAGGGTAAAAGTGGAGATAGGAGTGCTTCTGGAGTTTGATCTCAGGCCTTTCCTGGGCTGGTACTTTATCTCTTCAGCCACACCCTAGTCCTTTTTACTTTCATTATCGTTCAGATAGGGGTTCTTGTTTTTTCTGGGTCTGGCTTCACCTCATAATCCTCCTAACCACAGCGTCTCCCTTAGCTGGGGTCACAGGTGATTGTCACAGGTGATGACTGGCTTGTTTGTTGGGATGAACTCTAGCTAACTTTTTGCCAAGGCTGGCCTTGAGACTTGGCATTCTCTCAATCTCTGCCTTCTGAGTAACTGTGATTATAGTTACAAGCTACTATACTCAAACTTAACAGAAATATTTTAAGTTGTACAAGCATATAGAGTAAGAGGAAGCATTTAATTTAGAGAAAGTGTCTTTATGTTATTAGATAAAGGAAATAAAGCTTACAGTTTATGATTTTTTTTATTATGAGGCCTTTTAAAAATGAATGTAATTGAAATGCACATGAATGTGATGTCCAGCAGATGGCAGCAATATGACATTTAGTACCTGGTGCCTTTAGCGGTTTACCATTTTCAACACCCAAAAATGCCTTCTCTTAGTTTTAAACATGTCTCAATTGACTATTAGCCCCTGATATCCATGACTTTCCTCCGTGATCAGTATGTTTCTGTTTACTTGAGATGGGAAGGAAAAAATAGGCTTTCTGAACTTTGGTGTCTCTAGTATTTTTCTTCTAATCAAAAGAAGACAGGCTAAAAAAGGATGAAGAACTGATGGAAAAGTTGAGATACGTGTTGAGATTCTGTTTTGCAATAGTTGGACTTAGCATTTTTGCTTGGAAGTTCAGCTGAATTTTTGCTTTGAGTATTTTAAACTTACTTATACAAGCATGTACTTGTATAGAATTGCTTTTATGATGAATTATTGTTACAGCCTTTATTCACTCTCTATATTCTATTCTTTTTTGTGCATTTTGTCTTATCTCTTTTTCTCCAGATACTCATGTGAGTATTCTCTTTTATAAAAAATAAACTCTAGGATAGGGAAACAAGAGGTTTATCTTGTGTGATTGTTGTTCTTAATGTACTATGTTGTTTCTCTTCTCTTTTTTTTACCCTTATGGTTAATCTCATGTTGTTACTGTATCTGACTTTCTTATCTGGTATATTGTGTATACGTTTATTTAAAATAGGGAAGGGGGAGGAACAACATGATTGGGAGGGGTTCGGGGAGGGAAATGGGGACAAAAACATGAGAAAGGGGTATCAATGTGTGAGAAGTGATGCACCTACTACCTGACAAATGTAACTATAACCCCTCTATGCATTATCCTGACAACTAAAAAATAAAAAAAGTCTTACAGACTTTAGTGCAGGGGCTGGCTTTGAACTTAGACCCTCAGATCTCAGCCTCCTGAGTAGCTAGGATTACTTGCATGAGCCACCTCACCTGACTAGAATAAATGTTTTGATACTTTGTAAGTAATTAAAAATTAGTCTTTTCATCCTTTTTGTACTCATTAAACCATTAGTTGAAACACAACTATTTTGGAGATGAAATTCAGTACTTTTTTCTGCTAAGTGTTATTATAGTCATATTTATTTATATAGCATTAGGCAAAGGCATTTTTTTCTTTTTTAAGCACAGTTAACTGTACTCAGAATCCTCTGCTGTCATGCTGTGACCAGTATGAAAGCTCTAATTGAGGGGAATTGAACTATAGTGTCACAATGACTGATTTCATAACTCCAAAATATTTAGGAAGTGGTAATTTTAAAGTATAAGATGCTGTTATTTTGGGAATTACTTTTTCTTTCTTGTTTTTCTTCTATTATCTTAAAAGGGCTTTTTGCCATGTAGCTTAGGGTGGCCTGGGACTTGGTAGATTGCTCTGGGTAGCCTCAAACTCATAATCCTCCTGCCTCAAGATTAAAGTTATGAATATGCACAGTCATCTGGAATGATTTTTATATTTGAATCTCATGTCCTTATAAAAGTGTCTAGCTTTGCTGTTCTGTTTTGTCAACTTTGCCTCATTTTCTTATAGTAGGACAGTTTAATTCCTTTTCATTATTTTAATTTTTGAAAGATTTTATTAACACTGATTTTTACATCATATTTCAAATGTCATCTTTAACAAACAAGAATTCAAGAAGGGAATCTCTCTATGTACATAGATTTTTTTTTTGCCAGTCCTGGGCTTGAGCTCAGGGCCTGAGCGCTGTCCTTGGACTTTCTCAAGGCTAGTGCTCTACTACTTGAGCCTCAGCACCACTTCTGGCTTTTTTCTGTGCATGTGGTACCGAGGAATCGAACCCGGGTCTTCATGCATGCTAGGCAAGCACTTTAACCACTAGGCCAAACTCCCGGCCGTCTATGTACATAGTTTTTAGAACATAATTAAAATTAAGCTGAGAGTTAGTATGTCATAGATACCTATCAATCTATATGACATATCTATAGAGTAATCTCCCATCATAGATTTTTATGTCTATGTAATTATGTTTATATCTCCAAGACTGTGTAATTCCTTATCCTTTAAATAATCTTGAATATTAAAATGGAGTTTAACAATTGTTTGAATGTCTTTCATGTAATTATTCTAATTTCAAGTATACAGATATATTTTACTGAACATTTGTGGTTTACTAAAAAACAACAGGCTAGATTTATTTTTTGGTGTCACTGAGGGTTGTACTCAGGGCATGATGCTTGCTAGGCAGGTGTTCTATTTCTTGACTCATATCCTTGGCCCTTTTTGCCCTTGTTATATTTTGGATTGGGTCTTAGGGTCTTATATTTATGCCTAAGATTGGCTATTTATACTTTATGTAGCTTGGATCCTATACACTGTACACTGTGTCCAGTTGTTGATTGAAATGACGTCTTACATTTGTGCCCAGGCTGTCTGTGAACCTTAATTCTACTGATTTCAGTTTTTGAGTAGCTAGAATTCTAGATGTGAGCCACTGGCATCTGCTTCTATATTTGATTTTCTATGTTGATGATTGGTCTAGACTTTATTGAGACCTAACTATGTGCCGAGTATAATAATATTCTTATTAGTAGTTTTTGTGATTTTTATGAATTTCTGGGTTATTTTTACTGAAGTTTGAAATATCTCAAGTACAAAAGTAGAGAAGACCATAAAAATGCTTAATTTTGTTTTGAGTTTTAGAGGTAACCTAGATAATTTTTGGCTTTCTATCCTTTAATTTATCCTGGTTATTTTACTTTAAGAAAGAGACTAGAGATGGCTTTTTTTTTTAATCTCTATGAGGAGTATTCGTGGGGCTGGGAGTTTGGCCTAGTGGTAGGATGAAGACCTGGGTTGGATTTCTTGGTACCACATATATAGAAAAATCTGGAAGTGATGCTGTGGCTCAAGCGGTAGAGCTCTAGCCTTGAGAAAGCCCAAGGACAGTGCTCAGCCCTGAGTTCAAAACTGCCCCCACACACACATAAAAAAGGAATATTCACAATATATTTGTTCTGCTAGTTTTTCGCCCCCTTTAACAGGCATTGTACTATTGCCAAATAGTTATCATTTAAGTGATGAGTTTATGTGCCTTATTTATACCTGTATCTTTGTTATAGGACTCTCATACTGCTATTCCTTATATATTTGTGTATATACTAGTTGAGATTACTTGTATTTTTTCAGTGTTACTTTTGCCTATGTTGTTCTTAAGCCTAGGAAGCCTTCCTTCCTTAGTTTCTCTGCTGGTCAAATGTGTACTTGTTCTCTAATGTTTTTTTCTCCTTGCCCCCTAAGGGTTACTATTTAATGAGGCACCTGGCAGCACTTTATGTATCTGTATCTGTATTCATGTATGTATATATGTTTGTATGTATGTACACATGTAATATATATGTGTATGTATGTGTATATATATGCATTAATTATTCCTTTTTACTATTACTGGAAATAGGGTTTCAGCTAAGTATTGCACATTTGCTTGGTGATTTACTTGCTCTTCAGCAAATGGCTATCACTTGAATCATATCTCTATCCCACTTCTAGCATTAAAAAAAAAATCACATCCTAGCTTTCTTTTTTTTTGTTTTGCTCAATATGAAGTGATGTTTGCTATCCTGATTTCCAACAGACTTAGTATTTGTAGTCTTTAGTAAATGCCTCTTTTCCATTAGAATTAATCACTCCTTCTTCTCTGCTTCTAACTGCAGTGCTTTCTCTTGTATCAGTACTTTCCCCTTTGGGGTCACTTTAAACTGATTTCCTCATTGTCTGAAGGTAAAGAACAAATTATATTTTGTATTTCTTTCTTGGCATACACAGGTAGGATTTATTGGTTCTTTGACATGAAATGGACCTAGAGAAGTTAGTACTAGTGATAATGAATTATATTCAGATTTTTATTTTATTCTGTAAAATTATCATTTTTATGATATATATATATATATGTTCTCCTTCAGCCCGGATTTTACTATGAAGTCTATATTAGTGCTGAGTTTCATGGTGGTTATTGATATTTAACTTCTGTCCCTGTGGTTTACAGTGAAATCTCAAGTTTAGACTTGTGGTCCATAGGGTCATTTTCAAGGCTGACCTTTTGATTTTATTCAGGTTTGTCTCTCTCTTTTTTGTGTGTGGTGAATTGGTTCCCCTCCTTTTCTATATGAGTCTGCTATATTTCTATATGAGTCCTCCTATTCATTCAGATTCATTATGTGATGTAACAAGTATAGGGTAAATGATGATTGTTATCTCTGTAAAATGATTCAGGGGCTGTGCAGTGATAACCCTAGCCACTCGGAAGGCTGAGATCTGAGGATTGAAGTTCTAAGTCATCCTGGGCAGAAAAATCCATGAGGCTCTCATCTCCAGTTAATAAGCAGAAATGAGGAACTGGAGTGGTAGAGTGTCAGCTGCGAGTGAATGAGAACACAAGGCCATGAGTCTACGCCCCAGTACCAGCATACACACAAAAGAGGATGTAGCTACTAACCCAGTTTTGCATTTATTTAAAAAGTGACAGCATGGCCCTATGTAATAGCACATGACTACAATCCTAGTGGATAGCTGAGGCAAGAAGACTGACTTGAAGGCAAACCTAAACTACATAGAAAGTGAGATTACTTCAAAAAGACTAGGGGAAAAGAATCTCCTCCCAAAACAATCCCCCCCCCAACAAAAGATACATGAAATTGTTAAATGTTCTACTTTTTGTAAAGCCACAAATAATCTTTCACAGCTACTTTTGCAACATTTTTCAGACCCTCCCCCCATTCTTCAATCATCATGGCTCTCAAGTAAGGTTCAAGGGCACCTGTTTATATTCTACTATACAGTTAAATATTCTCCTACTTCAGCCTCCTGAGTGCAGGGATTGTAGACTTGTGCCACTATACTTGATTGAGATATTACAAACATTTTGTTCTTAATGTTTTGTAATATTTTTTTCTCTTAAGATAATTGGAATTTACCAAATTCTATAATGGATTGACTGTAGGGGGAAAAAGCTCATGTCCTCACTTTAAGAAATTGTTGAGTAACATTTCTGCTTTTGTTTGTTCTTCTAGATTATTTGAAACGGGAAGTATAACTTGTTAATTTCTTTTTTATTTTCATAATTTCTCTTTGCTCAGTTCTCACTATATTTTTTTAGTCTAAACACCTTTGCTCTCCAGTTTCTGCTACACACCTTGAATATAGTATGGATTTTATTTTAATTTTCTATTTAATTTTAATTTTTTGGTGGATCATTGGCTTGAACTCAGGGCCTTGATGCTGTCCCTGAGCTTTTGTGTTCAAGGCCAGTGCTCTACCTCTTTGAGCTTCAGCTCCATTTCCAGTTTTCTGGTAGTTACTTGGGGTTCATTGTAGATAAGAGTCTCATGGATTTTCCTGTGGAGGCTGGCTTTGAACTATGATCCTCACCTGCCTGAGTAGGTAGGATTATAAGCATGAGTTACCTCTGACTGACTAATGTATACTTGGTAACTCATTTCTGCTTTAGGGTTCTGATACTTAATGTTTTAATAAACACTTGTTAAAATGGATGCCTGATAACCTGATAACCATTACCATTTAGTTAAAAAAAAACTAGAAACACTTAAAGATACTGTTTATTGCTGTTTAGGATTTTTTTCACATACATTGTGACATAGTGTCTTTTCAGAGTAAGTTTCTAAGGTATCACATGTCATAATAGCAAGCTGCAGCTTGCTGGAAATATGATGCTAGCACAGATGGGATAGTGGAGGGACGGCTTACAGAAAGTTGAGACGGGCTTCACATAGGTAAATCAAAATTTCAAACTCCTATTGTTCCTTCCACTTTTGCTTGACCACCAAATCACAGAGAATTAGAAGTGAACTTCTCCACACATTTGATGAGGGGATACAGTAAGATGAAGAAACTTTCTCAAAAGTTTTTTCCCTGAGTAGTAAAGCTTTACATATATACTGATCAGCATAGGTTCATTTTTTTCCTATTAATATAACTCTTATATTTGGAGAAAGTTCAGACTTGCCAAATATAGTTGTGACCCTTTAAAACATTTTTTCATTCAATATTAATGTAATTAAGTATAATATGAAGTTTAATTTAGTACTTTTTTGAACTATGATGATGCAAGTACACATAAATTCTGAGGACACTGATGTGGAAAAGGTTTTATTTTTAATGAATTCAGATCCTAATATGACAGATAGAAACATGATCACAAGATGATTTTATAAGTGATATGATGTGATTAGTACATATAATGTCTTGAAATAACAAGTTATCTTTTCATATACATGTATAAGTATAGGAGTAGGAAGGAGATAGATGGAGGAGGGCAGGAAAATAATAATCAAGTTTCAAAGAAGAACATTTTGAATTGAGTTTTGAATAATGGGTACAAAGTTAGCTTATTGGCCAAGGAATTGAGAAGTTTTGCATTTTAGTTATAGGTACCAGCATGTATCCTGAGAGTACCACTAAAATGAGATGTGTGGGAAGAATAGGGGAATTGCTAAGAATGTAAAGAAAAAAATACAAGTAGGGGGAAAAAGCTAGAGAAATAATATGGGAAGGAAGGAAAATCGGGTATCTCAGAAGGACAGATGATGTATACAAATCACATCCTAGAAATATATGACAGATGTGTTAAATATTAGTGTACCTATATGTGAGATGGTGAGTAGAATATTTTTTTCTGAGTACTTTCACAAATTAAACTTTATACTTCCCAGTCAGAGACTGTCGTTCAAAACAAAAATTAGTGAATGTAAAAGTAAATTTTCTTCTCACCACATCTCCTTTATGGAGCATAGAACCAGGCACAGGTAGATTTATAATATTTATGGAAAAATTTGTGAATTCTGTGAATTGAATCAGATAGCATGTAGTTAACTGGTACACTGAAGCTGAGAAATTAAATGATTTTCACAAACTAGAAAAAATTTAAGAGTTGAAGTTACTGTTTTGTCTGAATAGTAATTGCAAATTTTAAACTCAGGCTGCTATTGTTGTTGTTGTCATCGTCATCATCACCATCATCATCATCATCATCATCATCATCATCATCACCAAAATTTGTCCTGTGACAAAGCAAAAGCCAGAACATACTGTCTGCAGACTCTTCTGTTTCTAGTGTCCTTTAGTTGGTATTTTCCTAATCTTTCATCTCTTTTCTAGTTTAGGAACCAGGTAATCTGTATTTGTCATTGTTGCTGATTTAGAAGCTTAAGTTGGTTTCATGTAGGCAGATGGAAAGTTAATCTTTAACTGGATTTAATGAAGTAGAAAATATGAGAATATTAGATGGACTACAAAGGAACCCAAAATTTTGACCCTAGTTCTACAATTGGTGCTTTTTATTTCTCTCTCTCTCTCTCTCTCTCTCTCTCTCTCTCTCTCTCTCTCTATATATATATATATATATATATATATATATATATATATATACTGTTCTTCCCTTATGATTTGCATTAAGTGACTAGAGATTTTTACCAGCTCTGAAGCTCTTAAAGTTTTCTCTGCCCTGTAATGTAACTTGTTTTCTTTGCCTCTTGCTTTTAATACTTGCAGAAATAACTTTTGTTTTGAAAATATAGTATCTTTCTTTGAAAAGCTTTAATTTCCTAAATTATTACTATTTGTTTTTGAGATTTCCTTTGTTTTCAGGGGTTGACTAACTCCGGTTAGTGTGAAGTAATCAATAGGAAATGTTTTGCTACTCAGATATTCTATGTAAGAATGACTTAAAGTTTTGTTTCATCTTACAGCTTTTTAGTTTTAGCTATTTAGACTTACAGAGAAAAATTGAAAAATAGAGTTGGAGTATAACTTTCATCTCTCATTTCCTAATGTTAGCCATGGGGTAGTGATCAAAACCAGGAAATTAAGTTTAGTATAGTACCTTTTTAATGTCTGTATTGGCTCTTGCCTGGCCATTTCATTTAGGACTGGTTTTCTACTACTCCATTTCTGGATTTGTTTCTGGTTAATTGGAAATAAAAGTCTCACAGACTCCTATGCCCAGATTGGCTTGGAATATAGTCCCAAATCTCAGCCTACTGATTAGCTACGATTATAAGTGTTAGTCAGTGACTATCTGATTTTTTTTATGCTATAGAGGGCATATGCTTAATATATTTTTAGAATAAATTTTTGTATTTGGGTTGACTTCTTTGTGTTTTTTGTTGTGAGTTTTAGTACTACTTGTTGAAAAGACGTTTCTGCAGGGAATACTTATGTGCCTTTCTTGTAATCAGTTAACGGTATTTGTGTGGGGTTATTTCTGAACTATGTGTTCTATTCACTGATCTGTGCATCTTTTCCTTTGCTGTCTTGATTCCTGTCTTGTTTTGTCTTGGGGTATGTCCTCTCATGTACAATAAGGAGTTCAGTTAGTTGTTCTCCCTGGTTCTTGTGTGGGAGCTTCTATCCATCTTCAGAATTTTTAGAGTAACAGAAGTATCTTTGTTCTTGGTGGGCCCTGCTAGCTTATGCTAATCAGGTGACAGCATGGGGGCAGGCAAGTTATGTCAGAATGACCAAATATGTGGAGGACTGGGTTTTGAGCCATATGGTATAATCTAACTTTTGGGGAAGGAAGAAAAAGGTACTGGAGATTGGTTCTGTCATGTGGGCAATAATTCAGTTCAGTCTATGTAAGGAGAATGACTAATAAAAACCTTGCACATGTTATACCTGGTCAATAATATTCTTGTGTGTGTGCAATTATGTGTCATGCTGCAGAAGGGTGACATGGGCTGGGCTGATTTTGTGTAGACATGGAAGGTTTATATTTGGACTCATCTCAGAACTTGTGCTGTTTGTCACATTTTCAGGTTGTCATGATTTATATCCTTTTTTTGCTATAATAAAACTATTAATGTACTGCTTTTTTGAGTTGTATGAATTATTCTAGCAAATTATCACACCCAAGGGAGAAATAAGTACCTCTGAATTTGTAGTCAGTTGTTCAGAAGTACAGGTATCCTGGGAGCTTCTCAACTTGCAGCTGGTATTCGAAGTAAAGACATTCTGTTTCTTTAATTTGTGATGTGTTTCGTATAATTCTAGATAGTTGTAGAAATCCTGGGCTTTTGTTAGAACAACTCCTAGGCACTAGATTGTGGTTTGGTATGAGAAAAACTGATGAAAGGTAGACTTGAGGAACCTGTGATTGTGGGGTAACTTCCCAATCACTTGTGACATGAAATGTTTGACTGTGATCTGTTACTGAAGATACAAATTAAGGGATGTAAATGAAATTTTTTTCCTTCAAAAAAAAAAGTTAAGGGATGGAATTTGGAAAGGGCAGTAGGCCCAGCTTTTCAGGAAACACCTCAACTAGATACAAAAGGAATTGTAAAATTAAAAAAAACAATTAAATATGAAGTTCAGGTTGGGCGCTGTTGGCTCATGCCTTTCTCCTAGCTATTTAAGAGGCTGAGTTCTGAGAATCGTGGTTCAAAGCCAGCTAGGGCATGGGAGTCCATGAGACTTCTATCTCCTGTTAACCCCCGAAAAACCAGAAGTGGCAAAGTGGCTCACCATGGTAGAACAGTAGCCTTGAGCTGAAGAGCCCAGTCCCAGAGTTCAAGCCCTATGACTGACGAACAACAGCAACAAAAACAAAAAAAGAAGTTCATTGATAATTATTACCTGTAAAAACAATAAGTGAAAGTCATAGAGAATGCTGGAGCCCCTGAAGTTGAACCAAACTAGGTTTCAATCAGTCTGAGCCATGACCACTAGCCTCAAAGCCACCCATGGTGGGAAAGGTTGTTATAGTGCACTGGAGAGTACTATTCATGGCTTCTGATTTTAAGGAAGGTAGTGGAGAGAACAAATCAAGATTGTACTGAAATCAGAGGTTATAGTATAAAACAGTTGCCTCGCTTTGTGGCCCATTCTCATCAATATCCTGAACTATCTTTTGCTGACTAATTTTGAAGCTGACTAATTTTTTATTGTAATTAATAGAAGGGTTATATTATATTTGCCAGATAGAAGGTGCATTACTTCACAAACATTGCTACCCTTTCTCATGTTTTTGTCCCCATTTCCCTCTCCCACCTCCTCCCCTCTTCTTGTTTTCCTCCTTCTCTATCCTTTTCAAATAAACATATATACAATATATCAGATAACAAGATAAGATACTGTAACAATATGAGATAACCAAGGGACAATACAGTAGATGAGAAATAATATAGTTTGGCTGGCAGTTTGGCCTAGTGGTTAAAGTGCTTGCCTAGCATGCATGAAGACCCGGGTTCGAATCCTCGGTACCACATATAGCAAAAAGCCAGAAGTGGTGCTGAGGCTCAAGTGGTAGAGCTCTAGCCTTGAGAAAGTCCAAGGGCAGTGCTCAGGCCCGGAGCTCAAGCCCAGGACTGGCAAAGAAAAAAAAAGAAATAATATAGTTCTTAATAGAACAACAATCAAGGTATAGAAACAATCTTGTTTGTATATCTTGAAGGTCCTTTCATTTAGCCTCATCCTATGTGGCCTTATGTATCTAGGTTTTGCTTATTGTAAACCTCTGCTAGGAGAGTCCAAGGTTTATACTAATTATGACAAATGAAGGAAACCACTGGGCCTATGTTCATTTGAGTCTGGCTTACTTCTCTTAATATGATTTTTTTTCCAAGTCTTTCCATTTCCTTAGAAATGGGGTGATGTCGTTCTTTCTGATGATATGAAGCTGACTAATTTTTATTTTAACTTTGATTCCTACACAATGGAAGAAAAGGTTGGGTTGATATAGGATGTAGCCTGGGATGGTATTTCAGTAGATTAGTCAAAGATTTATATAAAAAAGGCCTTTATTTGAATTTAATGCTTAATATCATGTACTTGAGTGGCTAACATGGTCATGGGCTACAGAAGAGACATTTCTGAAACTCCTGGACCGAAGGCCCCATGCACTTTAGGTGAAATCTCAATTGGGGTAGTGATAAATACTGAGAGTATAGAAATATATAGATTGATTTGATGAAATTTAATTTTATGACATTTGAAGATGAAAGATGGGGATGAAAATTGATTTTTTAAGCAAGTTTATTTATGTAAAGTGGTTGCTTTTTTTTTCTTTTACCTAAATGGATATTATGTCGAACTAGGAAATACTTTCCCAATCAAAACTTGTTGAAGGGATACAGAAAACTACTGTACATATAAAAGTTGATGGAATTATTATGTATGAAGTCTCAGAATAATAATGCCTCCATCAACAATATTTATGATTACTGAAAACAGTGTGGAGGCTAGTTCCTCTTTTCCCTAACAGATTACTTTCTTTCAGAAGGATTATGTCATTAACTAGAAATACTTAAGTTTATGTATATTGTTTTATTTTTTATTTTTAGGGTGATTCTTTGAAGCATTAGTTGTAATTTTGGAAAAGTGGAAACAACCCAAACATCTAAATAATAGTCATACGACCTAAGAGTAGCATAGTATAAGGACTTAGTAAAAGAAGGGATAGGAATGTTTAATTTAAACTGAAATAATTATGCCATTTTTTAGAAACAGGAGACAAATATGAATATATTTACCTTCCATATGCGTGTAGAAATATATTATGCCATTACAGATAATTCAGTAATTGGCTGTGTCATTTTTCTATTTTGATAACAGATGTATATAGAATTGCAGTGTTAACCAAAGGTATATTTTCAAGTGATTTCATAAGTTACCTGAGCACTAATTTAAGTTTAAAAAGTTTTCTTTTAAGTTGGATGAACTTTACATAACATAAAAACATTTTAGTGGCATTTAGCTCATTGAAATACTTCATACCAACAATCTCTATGTAGTTTGAAAACTTTTTTTAGTTTTTGGATGTGGAAGGAAGCTTTGTCCTTGCAAGGTAGGAACTCTACCTTCTAAAACACTTCCAACATCCCAAAGTGAACTTTAACCATATTAAGTAGTTATTTCTACCCACCCTAAACCCCTCTACCTCTGGAGACTACTAATGTGCTTTCTGCCTCAATGGATGTACATAATTTACATAAAGATAGAAGAGTAGAATGGTTTAAAATTCATCCATGTTGTAGTATGTATCAGCAATCACTCTTATAAAGCTGAGTAATACAGTCTGTTTTTGAGCACCTGTTTTAAATTTGAGGGGTTTTATATGTACATATAAAATTTCTGAGTCATATGGCAGTTAATTCTATGTTTAACTTTTGGAAGAAATGCCAAACTCTCCTAACAGCTGAGTTATTTTACTTTTCTATTAACAATACATGAAAGTTCATATTTTCCCACATATCTGCCCACATTCTTTGCTCCTACTTTTTAAATAGCTATTTTTCTGGGTGGTAAATTGTATTTAGTGGTGTTTTTGGTTGCATTTCTCAAATGATGTCCTGTTAGCTGTTTGCATATCCTCAGAGAAATATCAGCTCCTCTGCCTAGTTTTGGCTCGTTTTCATGGTTGAATTGTAAGAATTTCATAGTTGAATTTGTGGATACTGGTTTCATCCGATATATGATGCACAGATTTTTCTGTGATTCTGTTAGCTGTCTTAGTTTTCCTTGTAATTTCAAGAAAGTACACAAAAAGTTTTAATGAAATCCTATTTATTATTTCCTTCATTATTTATAATCCAGATTTCATGTCCTGAAAATTCAATGCCAAGTACAAAAGTCATGAAGATTTGCCCTTTGCCCTTATGTTTTCTTCTAAGAATTTTATGTTGTTTTTTCCTTTTAATATTAAGGCCATTGTTTTGTTTTGTTTGTTTGTTTATTTGTTTATTTTTTGGGTAATGGGGCTTGAACTTGGCTTGGGCACTGTCCCTGAGCTCTTCAGCTCATGGCTACCACCCTACCCCTGGGCCTAGGCTTTGTCCCTAACCTCTTCAGCTCAAGTCTACCACCCCTACCCTTGAGCCATGCCCCACTTCTAGATGTTAATTGGAGGTGAGTCTCAGGTCCTGTTGTGCCCAGGCTGGCTTTGAACCTTGATCCTCAGATCTCAGCCTCCTGAATAGCTAGGATTACAAGTGTGAGCACTGAGTCCGGCCTGGCCATTGTTCCATTTTGTGGTTTTTGTTTGTGATGTGAAATAATGATCCAAGTTCATGCTTTCATCATTAGTTGACAGCTTTATAGATATCATAGATATCATTTCACTGCAGTGGACTGTAAGCTTTCTGATGGACGGTGTCATTGTTCATCTCACTGTGGGTTCCTGACATGTGACATCATTTCTCTTTCTGATTTCAGAAAACCTTAGACTTTAAACAGTTTGAATAATGTCTTTGTGTGGTTGCTGTTTATATCTATAATCTACTGTGGCTTTTTTCTAGTTTAGAAAGCTTTAGTCTTCTCATCTCATCTTGTCTTCTTTCTGTATTCAGATTTGAACTCAGTGCCTTGTGCTTCCTAGGCAGTCAACTACTTGAGCTACTTTTTCAGCTGTCTTTAGTTTATTATCTACGCCGCATCTCCAACTGCCTTCAACTGGCAGACTTTTTGTCTTCAGAATTTTTTTTAAGCCTTCTGTTGCTTTATTACTATTATCTTCCTTATGAATCTAATGTATGATTTCCTTTGGATCTTTGTATATATTCAAAATAGTTTTTTTATAAAACATTATTTGGCAAGCCTACTGCTTATACTTTTTATCTACTTAAAATTACAGATGTGAGCAAATATTCTTGACTTCTTTTTTGAGATAATCACACTAACTTTTGCTAGGCCTTCCACCTTTTATGTAGCTAGGATTATAGGCATGAGACATTATGACTAGTCCCTCTCACTTCAAATATCCTTTTTCTCACTTATGCGAATCTCTTTCTTAACAAAAATATTGATTAATAGATATTTTATTTCTGTCCTCAAATTTCCTTAGGCTTTGTTTTTCTTGATTGTGGGTTTTTTTTTTCCTCTGTGGCCTGAAATTTTACTTGATCAAGCTCATTCTCTCTCTGGTTCAAATTGGCTATAGAAACTCCCTACTAAGGTTGCCTTTTGTTTTCTTTTGAGGAACAAATGAAGCTTTCAGAACAATTTTCACAGTATCTGGTTCCAATAGGAATGCAGTAATTATAAATTACATCTTTATAATTTTGCTCTTAATTCTTAAGATTTGCCAGTTTTTGAGATTTTTAATTGTAAAACAAGTTAAAATTTACCATCTTAAACAGTTTTAGGTGTATATATAGTTTCATAACTTTAGCATTCAAATTGTTAATGCAACCAATATCCAGAACCTTCTTATAATACAGGCTAGATATTATTGTTCTTACTTTAAGGCAGAGTCTCAGTATATATCTCAGGCTGGTTTCAAATTCTCCATTCTAGTCCTGCCTTACTTTGTGTCTGAGATAACCACCATACTCCTGTTGTATTTTGAATATTCTTTTTTTTCTCCCCTAATTCTTGATAACCATCATTTTGGTTTTTGTTTCTGTGAATGTAACTGCTTTGCACTCATCTTATTAGTGGATTCATACAGTATTTGTCATTGTAAGATACCTTATTTCATTTAACAATGTCCTTAAGAATTACCCTTTTTCTTTGAGATTATGTAGTGAGCTGGCTACTAGTAGCTTCACTCTGTTACCCTAGCTACTCAGGAAGCTGGGAGATCCAGGGATCATGGTTTGAAGCAAGATCAAACAGGAAAGTCTGTGAAACTCTTATCTCTAATTTATTACCAGAAAAGCCAGAAATGGAGTGGTGGCTCAAATGGTGGAGTACTAACCTTCAGCACAAAAGTCCAGGGGCAGCAATCAGGCCCTGAGTTTGAGTCCTAGGGTGGGCAATTAAAAGACCGAGTAATATTTTGTTATAGCTACATATCACCTTTTGTAAGGTTTATTTAGTTCACAATTTTGGAGGCAGGCAGGGAGGCTTAGGATCTTGGTGTCAACATCCTTTAGCTTCTGGTGAAGGCTTCATGTTAGATCAACTTGAACAGAAAAGTAGAAGGTGGAACAGCCACACACTGAAAAAGTAGAGTATACGAGGTTGAGTCCAGGTGCTAGGTGCCAGGTGCTACCTTGTTAACAACTGGCTCTCTAAATAACTAAATTTGTGTGGAAAGTACCCAAATCCCCTTCTGAGGGTGGTACACCTTTGGCATGATTACATCTTAGAGGCCCATTAACTTTCAGAAATGTTATGTTGGAAAAAAATTTAACATGAGGAAAATGAAACTGTGACTCAATGCTAGCCTTGAGCTTAAGAGCTCAGGAACAGCATCCAGGCCCAGAGTTCAAGCCCCACAACCAAAAAAACACATGAGGTTTGGTGGAAACAATTCACACTCAAATCATTAGTATAAATATTTCTTCAAGATTCTGTTTGCAGTTCTTTTGTTTGTATACATAGAAGTTGTAGTTAGATTTTTCTTGAGCTGATTCTGTCTTTTCTGTCCTATTAGTCTTGGGGAGGTCCTTTTTAGAAATTCTCATACTTTACTGGTGTTGCTAGTAATGGGATTAGTGGTGAGACTACTTATTGATGGTTTCCTTTGGTTCTTTACATTTATAATAAAAATTAAAAAATCAACATTTAGTAAGTTCAGAGCTGAGGTTTTCCTCAGATATGTTTCAATAAATCTCTGTTTTAGTCATGTGTGCTCTGGCATGCCTGATATGTTGGCTTGTGGTTACTTAGTGTTTTGTGAATATTTCCTTGAATGTCATAAGCCAAATGTAATCAAAATTATAAGAAAAGAGGAAGGACACACACACACACACACACACACACACACACACACACACAGAGAATATATAAGTTTGAGCAGGAGACAAACCCTAAAAGACAAAAAATAAAAAGACAGGTTGACTCTGTCCTGGGTTACACTTCCAGTGCTTGCTTCCCTTTGTGCTCCACTGAGCCAAGGAAGTGGAAAGCTGTCTCAGGTTCTCTTAGATGTTTACTGAGAGTAAGGTGCTGACCTGCATTTTTGTGGCTTTCTAAATTTCCCCAGTATTCATGGCAGCATTACATTGTCTTTTCACTCCAAGCTTTTATTTTAAAAAATCTAATATGATTTACTCAAATAGAATTTACTCAATAACATTTTATATAGTAAAGTTTAGTGAATTTTGTCCCAGAAAGCTAAGATTTAAATTCTTTTGTGAAAAGAATTTCAGTCTCTCAGCCTTTGGTCATCAAGAAAGACATGGTAGAAATAACAATAAATAATTTAATGCAAAAGGCCAGGTAACTAATGGGATAATCAGTATATTTTTTCATGTTTATGTTTTGTTAATATTGTGATAGAACAACGAGTGCATATTATAAAAATGAGTATAGTGGAAATTCAGTCTACATTATTCAGTATAAACAGATTTGAAGCTCACATCTCAGAATGAAAAGATGAAAGAATTTCTCACATAACTAAAACACTTTTCTAATGACAGCAACAACAAAACAAGTTTAGGGTGAAGATAAAAGTATGAGGGAGAACCAGGTTACCCCCAGTTTTGGAGAGAAATTCTTCCTGGCTTTTTTTCTCCATTTTTTCCACATTCTGTTATGTTTGTCATCCTTTGCCACAGGTGACTCTTCATAGTTCATTTACCTTACATTGTTTTTGAGGACTGCCCTAAGCTTTTCTGCCCCAGTGAATTCTGAATTACTTCTGGTAACCTCAGACTGGTTAGGGCAGACAAATAATTCTTTGTGAGTAAAGGCTTCAACTTTGCCCTCTGGAACCAATGTTTCTGGAGGGAGTGTGCTGTCTTCAAGTATACAGTGGAGCAGAGAAGGGGATTATGGGAGGAGCCTAGAGAAGATTCTCAAAGCCTGTTTTTACATTGTCCTTTTTTTTGGGTGGTTGCACTAAATTTGTTTTTTCATTCAGTTCTGACAAAGTTGGTTATAAATTGCTTCATGATTTTTCAGTGTTGGAGGAATGAGCTTAGCTTTTTTTTTTAAAAAAAAAGAAACGGAACTTTGGGGGATCTGGAGATGTAGCTCAGTAGTAGAGCGCATTCTTGTGGAGGAAACTGCATTGGTAATAAAGCTTGACAGCAGCTTTGGCTGCTGTTAAAGACACCAATGTTAACTTCAAGGCCATCTGAGTTATTACCACATGTTTGATACTGCCTCACATTTACTCTTGTTCAATCAAATACGGTCATTTTAGGTTCTTCATTTGCACTGTGTATTTTCCATTTGGAAAATGGAGTGAAGCAAGAATTAATAGTTGTGTGTTGACTAGGCTTGAGTTACATTGGTGGCCCATCTCATGTGGGCTAGTCACTGCTGTGTCCACATAGAAGAAAGTGACAAGGCCCAGAATTGAACTTGGGTCTTTGTGCATGCTAGGCAAGCACTCTACCACTAGGCTAAACTCCCAGCCGCCTGATTTCATTTTTTGTCTTTAATTCTCATGCCCCTTTCTGCTCCTGTGTTTTTTCTTGGTTTGCATGCATCTCCCTCTGAAAATCTGGCCTTTTTTTTTTAAATCAGTGATTTTATTACAAGAATAATACTCTAGAAGTGCAAGGAATTTTTAAGTATTCTACCTTCTGCTAGAGTGTTAGAATTTAATTTTGAGGATTCTCAACTATTCTACGATACTTTAATGGTATCAAGTTCTGATTTTCTGAGTCTGCATTTGACATTCAGATTTATGACTTGACTTCTTTCTCTCCTGTTCCATTCCCTTGTTTCCATAACATCCAGACATTTTACAATACCTGCTTTGTAGCTCCAAATGGGGCCTTAGTTTCTTCTTTAGGATCTACTCATTTGTGAATCCTCAACTCCTACGAAGTAGCCTCCCACTTAATATCTATTCTGTGTGAAAGCAGAGATAAAGAGTGGGGGAGGGGAGAGATCATCAGAGGAATTTCTATGACTTCTCAGACATGGAAATGAGAAATCACTATTTTGGGATTCCCAAATGATCCCCAAATGCCCCATTACTTCTATGCATTTATTCACACAGGCATTTTGAGAAAGAGAGAGTCTGCAGTGATAATACTTTCAGTGACTACAGAATGGATCTTTGATGGCAAAATTATTTTTCAATGTCAGCCTGTATTCTCCTCATTCCCCTTGACATTGTTGGAAAGCTCGCTCACTGCCCAGCTCTTCAGAATGTGTGTATGATTGACAGCTTGCCTGCAAGAAGTCACAGGAACAGTTCAGATGCATCCCCAACCCTCATCCATCCCAAGAGGGCAGATTATAGCATCACAGCTGAGCTCACTTCCAAAACCAATTCTCAGGGCTGGAAGTGTAGCCCATGTGGTTAGAGCACTTGCCTAGCAAGTAGTAGGCCCTGAGTTCAAACCCCAATAGTTAATAATGACATAACATGCAAAATTCTTCCTCAGCAAATGTGCATTTATAGCTAAACAAAATACAAATAGATCTTAATCACATGACAATACACTTACAATCTGAGACTAACCATCTGGTAAGTGCCCAGTATTTCCAAGTTCTGAGGAATTTTCTACATTTCCTTGACAAATCTCAGCTGAGTGTTTGTACTTTGATAACCAAGGTAGGTCAAATGCAAATGTGAACTGCAATGAGAAAAGTCATAGCAGCTATGATATAGGTTATTTCTTAAATTTGTTCATGACTAATGTTGAGAAGCAATTATAGGCTTTCTGAAGTCCCAACTGCCAGGAATGTTCAGAGCATAGGGTGAGGCCGAAATCCAAGAGGGAAAGTCTGTGGATGCAGGGTCATGTGGCAAGATAATCCAAGGAGCATTAGAAGTCACACCAAGGACCAACCATAGAAGCATAAAGGGTTGCTAAACATGAAAAGAAATGCTTTCTAGTAATCAGAATTGTACCATACAGTGACATTCTATTTATTAAAAATCTTTATGTGCAAAGATCTGTAAAATAGAAGCAAAAATGATAAGCAAAAAATAGAAACCTAGCTGACAATAAAAATGACTGAATTATTTCATCCATATAAAAATGATTCCATAGCTAGTGCTCTTGAAATTTTTGCTTTTATATTATCCACATTATAACTGAATTAAAAGTCACAACTGGGACTAAGCTTAAAACCTTGAAAGCAATATCATCTTAATAGGGATATACATATAAATATGTTTATGAGACAACTAGTTGATAGTAGAAATTGAATTCTAGTTGATTTTATTTTTGTACTCTGCCTTACATACTTTTTTTTTCTCTCTATATATATATGGTGGGTCATAGGGTTTGAACTCGGCCTAGGCACTGGCCCTAAGTTCTTCAGCTCAAGGCTACCACCCTACTCTTGAGCCAAGCCCCACTTCCCGTTTTCTAGAAGTTAATTGGAGATAAGAGTCTCAGATCCTTTTGTGCCTGGGCAGGATTTGAACATTGATCCTCAGATCTCAGCCTCCTAAGTAGCTAGTATTATAGACGTGAGCCACCTCGCCCAGCCGTATTTTCTATTTTTAAGAAATTGTATTCTAGGTTGATGGCTTACGCTTTTAATCCTACCTACTCGGGAGGTTGAGATTTGAGGATCCCAGTTCAAAACCAGCACATAAGTGACAAATCTGACTCATCTCCAATGAGAAAAAGGCTGGAAGTGGTGTGACTCAAATGGTAGAGCACCAACATTGAGTGAAAAGCCAAATGACTGCAAGTTCTTAAGCAAAGCCTCAATTCTGCCCCCCACACACACGCACAAGCACATACACAGCTGTGAGACTATGTTTATAGAGAGATTGTAGGTATGTTTTCAAATTGAAAGTCAAAGTAATTTCTATTTCCTGGAGCACATTGGTAAAACACATGATACATAGTACTCAATAACTGATCTCAGCCACTGAGCTATGAACTGGCTGTCCACACTACCCTGACATAGGAGAGTGCTTTAGGAAATGATAAGTCACTTATGCAATATGCACGAATGGGTTTGCTGCATCCTGAGTCCCTCCCTCCCTCCCTCCCTCCCTCCCTCCCTCCCTTCCTTCCTTCCTTCTTTCCTTCCTTCCTCCTTCCTCCTTCCTCCTTCCTTCCTTCTCTTTGGTGTTACCAGGGTTTGAACTCAACTTCACCCTTGCTGGATAGGTGCTCTGTCTCTTGAGGCCATATCTCTTAACTGTTTTTTTGTTTTTGTTTTTTTTGTTTTTATAGGCAGTCCTGATCCCACTCAGCCAGATTCTTGGATGTTAATCCACCTGTTTTAGGCTTCCTGTCAAAGTGGAGTTGACTGGCTCAAGTGACCAGGCCCAGCTTTTCTGTTGAGATGTAGACTAATGGATTATTCCATCCTAGTTGGCATAAAATAGATTCTCTCCTAATCTCAGCCTCTATGTTGCTCAGGATAATAGCGGATATCACTGCACCCTGTTGAGAAGGGGTGGGGGTCGCAAGGACTTTCCTTCCCACACTTGGAACCTCAGTCTTCACATCTTCAGCCTCCCAAGAGCTAGGATTACAAGTGTATATCACCAGCACTTGACTGGCCCCTTTTATTGATTGAGACAATTGGGATTGGGACTCCATTATTCAAAGTATCAGATCCAGACCAACCATTAGTGACAAAGTATTCCTTTGGAAATCAAACAATTTGCTTTTGTAGTGCAGATAAGTTGGGGCTACAGAGACTCTCCCTGAATTGCACAAGCCCTTCTTTAGGCTTTCCATGGAGTCCTTTTTTTATTGGTTCTACCTACACCTTCCCAAATAGGAGTGCTGTAATGAAAGTATTTACAGACTAAGCAATCTTTCTTTGGGTCCTGCTTCATGCCATTTTTTTTCTTTAGGGTTCCCTTCCTTCTATGCTAATGATCAGGAGTAGGGTGAGGGGCAGCAGTCCATTTATCCAAGTCTCAAGCCCACAGGGCCTGATGGGCGCATCCTCCCCCAAGGAACAGAGGCAGCAACTGCACAGACAAAGGAACAGGAGCAGAGTTCCTCAGGCAAGCAACCTGAATAAAGTCTGGGTGACTTCTCGTGCTTTGGATGGAGAAATAATATTCTCCCCATGATAGCTTTTTTTTCTCCTGTCTGGGCCAGTGTCTATGCCTGACCGACACATTTCTAAATAGCATCTAAGGGCAGAGGAAATGATGGAGTTGTTTTGTCTCTGAAAAAATTTTAAACACCAGGCTCTGCACATCTTGTGGGGGCTACTTGTCCAAAGCCAGGGACTTCATAGGCTTGCATGCTTAACCTCCCAAATGTACCCATACTGCCTTCTAAGAATTTCATTGGCTTTTCCCCCTGCTGAAGCAATAATAAGCACTTGGGGTTGCCATGGGGCTTCATGCTTGAGAAAAAAGGGAGGAAGAAGACATGTAGAGCCTTCATCAAGAATCCCATCACTATGGGGCCGAGAGCATGGCCTAATGGTAGAGTGCTTGCCTAGCATGAACGAAGCCCTGGGTTTGATTTCTTGGTACCACATACACAGAAAAAAGCCAGAAGTCGTGTTGTGACTCAAGTGGTAGAGTGGTAGCCTTGAGAAAGCCCAAGGACAGGGCTCAGGCTGAGTTCAAGCCCCAGAATTAGCAGAAAAAAAAGAATCTCAGCACTATGGCATTCTACACAAGGATACCAGAAAGCTGGCTTTGTGTTCCTAATTTTGTGGGACTAAGCCTAAACCACAGATTTCCTCACTTTTAACTAAAGTAGTGCTAACACTCACTGCACAAGAGAGACAACTGGTTAACCTCCATACCACCAGGACTTGGCACAGAGCCTAGTGGTCCAACCTGGGCAGATATGTGTCCACTCGTGTAGAAAATGAGACATAGGCTGTCAGGCAGGTCTGGGTCTCAGTCTGTGTTCAGGACCCTGGGGTCCCCCAAGGCCATAGCAGGGCTTTATTCTAGTTGAGCAAGATGAAGGAAAGAATATCCAATGTAATTTAATTTTGTTTCGCAGCTCTAAACTTCTTTTGCTGCAATACAACCTAATACAATCAAATGCAACAAGCCAGGTACTGGTGGCTCATGTTGGTAATCTCAAAAAAACAAGATCCAAAGGTCATAATTTCAAGCAGCCCCTTCACAGACAACTGGTCGACCTCCATACCACCAGGACCTGGCACAGAGCCCACGAGATTCTTATCTCCAATTAACAAAAAGCTGGAAGTGGAGGTGCAGACTAAGTTATAGAATGCTAGCTGATGAGCCTAAATTCAAGCCCCAGCATAGACCCCTCCCATTGTAGATTACTTCGCTCAATACCTCTTTCCAAACTATTTTAGCTATCCATCATTTTCTATAACTCCTGGTTAATTTTAGAATTGTTTTGTCAACTTCTACAAGAAAGCATGTGGGAAATATGAGGAACGCAGGGAGTCTTTGCCATTAGGGGGAAGTGGGAATTATTTATAAGGGGGTCACCTTTCTTCTTGTCTCTTTCATGCCCCCATCCAGTCTTTTGTTCTGTGGAGCAGTGGGAAAAGGACCCAACCCTACCTCTTTGGCATCCCCAGAAGCCCCAGTTGAAACATCTGACAGACACATGCGTATAATGATGGTGACAAACTGAGTTCTGTGCCATGCCCAGCCCGCACTTCACACCTCACTGACCCCTGGACTGGCCCCTGTTGTAACTTTGCAGAGCAGCCCTCTGACTGCACTTAGCTCACAAGCTGGGCACTAGGCTCACTATTTTGCAGGGAAGAAGCTCAGGCTCAGAGAAGCTTTATAACCTGGCCGAGCTCACAATCTTGAAATGACATACTAGAACTTGAAATCAAGACGCCTGCATCATGCTCCGTGCACTTAAACGGTAAATGGCCGAGCCTTTTGCTCGCAAGGTACATTTAATCCCAGTTCATTTTTTACAGCAGTTCTTTCTTTCTCATGGGAAAAGGAGGCCCATGGTGTTCAAAAGTCACTGGATCAAAATCACAAAGCTATTAAATAGTCATATTTAGCTCTGATAGGGGAAGGAAGGTTAAAAGAGCTATGGCTGGGTTCTTCTCTTATACAATGCTGACATCTACTGGAGCAATGTACAAGCTTCCTTACATATGGATAACCCAGAAGTGAAAATCTCAGAGAACAGCAATTTCTAAGGTGTTCAAATACTAAAGGACAAGAATTAGAAAAATAATGAAGTTTGGCTGAGATGATATCTTTTAAATGAGAACACTCAGGTTTAGCTCTGAGTTTCCTGACAGCCAGGTGGGAAAGGAAGAAATTTACATGTCCATGCTGTCACTGCCCAATTAGGAACTGAACATCACAAGAGTTTTAATGATTCTTGGAATTTATAAAATAACCCAATGACCTCTGTTTGACATTCACTTACCTAGAAAAGCCAGCCTCATGTTTTCATGTGACAGGCTTGCCTCTTTCTTTAAGAACCCTGCACATCCTTGTTCAGAGTCATATATATATATATATATATATATATATATATATATATATATATAGTTTATAAGCTGAGAACTAGTGGCTTGTGCCAAGCTACTCTGTAAGCTGAGACCCAGAGGACTATTGTTCAAAAACAGGCCAAGCAGAAAAGTCCTCAAGGATAAGGCATCGCCAAATAACCAACAAAAATCTGGGCTGACTTTGAGGCTGTAAGTTCCAACTGCAGTAGCAGGAGCAGAAAAACAAATTTTATTTATAACTTTGTATTTATTACATATCAAAAGAAGTTATCTCCTATTGGATTATCAATATTAAGTTCACTTGTTTTCATATTTTAATATGTGACTTGTACATGATTTAAAATTGCACAGATGGCTGCTCTCTGAGCCCATTAATCCCTGAAGTGCTGGCCCAAGCTATTATTCTGCCTCTCCCTAGCTCTAACTACATGAAAATGCAGGGTCCTCTAAAGTCTGTTATCATATCACAGAATGTTTTCGTTCTTGTCCTCCACAGAGGGTTGCTTGGGGTTGGGAGAGGGAAATTCCATTGAACCACACCAAAGCTACATCAGAATGGGGAAACTTAGCTGCAACATTCAGTGTCACAAACAGTTTTGCTGGGGGCAGCAGGGAGAGGGGAAGGAGAAAGCAAAGGTAAACTGGGCGGGCCCCTCTTTTGACAAGTGTTCACCCATCCTAAGCAAAACAGTGTCCGGAACTCATCCCTCCTGTGGTGTCGTGTCCCCTACATCATGTACTAGGGAAAATATATTGGGTCAAGTTTCCCTAGTGTGTTACTGTTATTAGGTGCTTGCACCAAATAACAACCAGTGTCTCACAATCAAGTGGATATCTCCAGTCCCCTGGACACTCCCAATTGCAAGTTGTAATTGCCAGGTGTAAGGGTTGTCTCTTGGGCTGTGTGCCTCCCTCCCTCCCTTCCTGTCCCCTCATTGTGGTCTTTCCTTCCCATTGCAGGCCCTCAGGCCTCAGGCTGGACAGCCTGCCAACAGGACCTGCATTCTCAGGGCCTGCCACACGAGGGCGCGCGGCCCTCGCTCCGGACCAGACTGGCTTTCAAGTCTTTGTCACAAGCCTGTTTTTGTAGCTCATCGCTGTTTGCAGATCAGACTTTCTCCTACACTCCCACGCCCGGGGGCTGTCTGGACACCCCAGGTGCGACATTGTTGGCAGAGGTGCCCTCGATGACTTTGTTTCCAAAGACACTGCAGCTTGGACAAGTAGGTCCAAGAGCTCAGCCAGGTCCAGTCCATTGTAAAACGGAAACTGCACCCCGAATTCTTCCTCCTGTCCCAACACGTTTTTCTCTTCGCCAGTCTTTCAGAGGGGAAAGTTCGCACAGGAAGCAAGGATTCCTGAGCCTCGTGGCCTAACTACGAGTGTCACAACTTTCCCAGGGAAAAGCTGGGGCCGAAGGCGCGCAGGCACAGACGGTGATGGCTGGCCCTGTACTTCCAGATTTGGCCACACGAGGGAGAACACGTTCAGCCCTGTACCGTCAGTAGCGACATGGGGATTATTACAGCTTGCTCTATGCCTCTGTGACATATGATGTCTCTGCCCTCTCACAACCCTGGGGAGGCAGGTGCTGGTATGTTTTTCAGTTCACGGGTAGGCTTCCAGTTGTAGGGGGTAGAGCAGGCCAGGAACAGCCCAGTGCAGGGAACTTGAACACCTATTCGTCTGCTCCCTGTAGCCTTAAGACCTATTCTTGCTCTCTGATTTCCTGTCTGCTGTGTCTCCTAGGCCTTGTGCGCACTGCCAGTGGCACAGGCTCCTTGCAAGGCCCTTGAGACCGTTCAGGCTCCGGGGCTGTCAAGAAATAGCTCCATGCTCCCTTCCTTTCACTGACCAGTGATCACAGACTACTGCTAAGGGCATGCCACATGCAGGGCTTGGGGCTCCAGCTGTGAGGAGATAGGGAAGGAGTGAAGGAGAAATGGTTTTGCAGTCTCCTCCCTGCAGGGGTTTTCTACTGTGGCCCAAGTGAAGGTCTAGAGGTGCTTTATTCACCTTACATTATGGAGCACCCAGTTCTAGGCAGAAAAGAAAGGACACTTTTCCAGCTTCCATGACATTTCCTTTTTTTTGTTTGCCCTTTTGCTGTTTGTACCAGGATTTGAACTCAGGGCTTCCTGATGGACAGGATGCTACTCCAGCAATTGAGAGACCTGGCTTTTGTTAATTCTTTTAGATCTGGAGTCTTGAGGACTTTTCTGCCCATATTGGCTTTGAACTTTGATCTTCCAGATCTCAGCCTCCTGAGTAGCTGATATTACGGGTGTGAGCCTCTGACACATAGTTTATGAAATGCTATAGTGATGTAGATAAGTATAATGAGCTAGGTGCCAGTGGTTTCCACTTGGGATCCTACCTCCTTAGGAGAATGAGATGTGAGAGGCATGGTTTAAAGCCAGCCTAGGCAGACAAATCTGTGAGACTTATCCCTGGTTAATCAGCAAAAAGCTGGAAGTAGGGATATGGCTCAAGTGGAAGAGTACAAGCCTGGAGAATTTAGGTAGAAGGCTGCATCCAGGACAGGTGAGAAGCTGGCTCACAGTCAGCCTTGTCCTGGGATGGGGGTCCCACAACCAGGATGGATGGTGTGGCTGGGGCCTGCTTGTCCTTAGCTGTCCCTGCCCAAGCCTGCACATATCCGCTCACTGAATGAACACTGTCCCATTCCCATTAGTAGATTCTTGGTTTACTTATTTCTCTCTCTCTCTCTCTCTCTCTCTCTCTCTCTCTCTCTCTCTCTCTCTCTCTCTCTCCTCCCTCCCTCCCTCCCTCCCTCCCTCCCTCCCTTCCTCTCTCTCTCTTTCTGTCTCTCTCTCTCTCTTGTGCTCGTCCTGGATCTTGAACTCAATGTGTAGACACTGCCGCAGAGGAGCTTGCTTTTCTTTCTTTCTTTCTTTCTTTCTTTCTTTCTTTCTTTCTTTCTTTCTTTCTTTCTTTCCTTTCCTTTCCTTTCCTTTCCTTTCCTTTCCTTTCCTTTCCTTTCCTTTCTTTTTCCCCTCAAGATTAGCATTCTAATACTTGAGCTGCAGCCACACTCCAGCTTTTTGGTGGTGAAGTGGGGAGAAGAGCTTCACAGACTTTTCTGCTTGGACTGAATTCAAATTGCAATCTGAAGATTTCATCCTTCTGAGTAGTTAGGATAACAAGTGTGAGCCACTAGTCCCTGGCTTTTTTTTTTTAATCTATCAGTAAATGGAATAGATCGACTAAGACTCAGGCTCCTGGCCTCTTAGATTCTGGTTTTATTTTCTGCGGTCTGCTGGCTGGAGCTGAAATGTTGCACGATTTCCATTCTGAAGACACAGGTGATATCATTTTTGGCCACACTAGTGCTATTCAGCACTCAAATCCCCTGTGCTGTCATTTAGGCATCATCATATTCTCAAGATCCTGATTTACCTGGGTTGTAGACACCAGGTAAGTTGTTTCCTTTCTCCATGTGTGGATGAGGTTTACGGCCTGGCTACCACTTCTCAAAAGCCTTTGGCTACCAGGCAGGTAAAGCCAGGGAAGTTGTTATGGAAGGCTCCCTCTAAGAGAGGACAGGCTTCATGGCAGCTGAGACATAGCTGAGTCATAGTCCTCCAAGATCTGAAAACAGAAGCAGACTTTTGGAGGCAGAACCTCCAACTCCTTTCAGAGTAATGAAACAACGAGGGAGAATTATGCCGTACCATCTGACACAGGGTGTTTCTGTTCCCAGTTTACCCAAATAACAAGATCATTTCATTTATAATGAGATAAATGGAGAATGGTGCTCAGTAGGGCTGGGTGTCATTACAGAGCTATTTCTATGTTAGTGGTGGTTGGGAAGAGAAGGTGGGGATGGTTGTTAGAGGTTGGGAAGGGTGATATGAAATGAGCTGGTTACAACATAGCCAGGAAGGTCTCATTTCAACGAAGGGAATCAACTGGCAATGTTTGACTTAGGTGCTTCTTAGAGAGAGGTGGAGGTACTTGTACCCCATTGTGAACCTATCCTAGGAAATGTGGCAATTACTCTCCTCTCGTGCCCTTCAGAATTTGGCCTGTGAGTTCTAGGGGCAGGGATTCTAGGAATGATCCAGAGACACCCTCAGGATGGTTACAAACCCCAGGTCCTCTGCCTGGGTACCAGCTGATCATGGAGAAGACAAACCATGAAGCAATCTGAAGTACAAAATGGAGAAACCAACTCAAAAATGAACAAAAGATGAAGCCATAGGATTGACTCAAGCAAGCCAAGTATCCATGGCTCGTGCCTGTAATCCTATATATTCAGGAGTCTGAGAGCTGAGCATCCTAGTTTGATGCTAGCCTGGATAGGAAAGTCTGTGAGACACTTAGTTCCAATTAACTACCAAAAAGGTGGAAGTAAGCAGTCGCTCAAGTGGTAGAGTGCCAGACTTGAGTTAAAAAAGCTCAGGGACAGTGCCCAGGCCCTGCATTCAAGCCCCAGGATCTGCTTGTGTACACACACGCATTTAACTCATATCGATGGTAGAAAAACATGCAAACGGGCTTACACACAAGGTGTTCTGGTGTGGCTTGCTTTGGCCTTAAAGAAGATTGTAAGGATGTCATTATCAGTCTCTTCCGTTGTTCGGAACTCCCTTCTTTTTTGGGTCTGCTCCAGACTTCCTCTCAGGGTCTGTCTCTTTCCTCTAAAGTACAATGTATCTGGTCATACCCTAGAGAAAAGTAGGGATCTTCCTAGAAAACCTGAGAAAAGTATCACTACCTACCTGTGTCTTTGACTGGGAAATATGCTCTCCTCTAAAACACTCCCCATGCCAATCAAAATGCACAGCTCTGATTGGCCAGGTCTGCCCCTTGGACCGGGCCTGAATGACATGGCCCTCCAATGATGGTTCTGCTCCAGTGTCTGTGTTTCTCACTTCCAACCTCCCAGGCTGCTGCGAGTGTCTTTTCTGTGTTGGCAGGTACAGAGAGTGGTATAAATACTGGCTTGTCCCTGAGTGAGAATTCACCTCCCACCAATGTGTGAATTGTCCTTTAAATAAATTTCAAAATAAGCTTTTGGCATCTACAATCAGTGGGTAAAGGGACCCAAGTGCGATTCTCCTTGGGGTAGTCTGGGAATAACAATTCCAGCCCAAATAAAAAAAAATAAGATGGGGTCTTATTTTATTTTTATGCATTTTATTGAATGATTCCTTTAATTTATGTAAAATAATGCACCTAGAACATTCATACAAAATACATCCGGATATTCAACTTGCTTCAGATAGGAAAATACATTATAATGGGACAATTATTGGAATAAAATCAGTTTGGTACAGAAGTTAGGCACATCAATGGTTAACATTCCCATGTAGAAACATACACAAGTAGTACATGAATTTAGTTTATAATATAAAGGGCATTTCAAAGCAGTGGGGGAAAATCAATGGTGGTGTGATCTCTGGCAAAAAGTATTTAGAAAACAAGAACAGTCAGTTTTGTCCCATCCATATATAAATTACAAGTTTTACCCTATCCCCCTCTTGCTTGTAGTGCTTGTGTGCTCTCTCTCTCCCTCCCTCACCCCTGTCTTTCTCTCTCTTCCTTTCTTTGCAGTTGAGAACTCTGAGAATCAAACTCAGGGCCTCACAAGTACCAGCAAAGTGCTCTAAAATGGAGCCACACCCCCTAGCGATTCACTAAATCTATTCAGGGATTGAGTTTCTTGTTGTTTGTTTTTGTTTTTGTGCTAGTCCTAGAGCTTGGACTCAGGGCTTGAAAGCTGTCTCTGAGCTTGCTTTGTTCAAAACTAGTACTCTTCCACTTGAGCCACAGCTTTTTCCTAGTTAATTAGAGATAAGGCCTTATCTTATGGACTTCCTGCCTGGGTTGACTTCAAACCTTGATTCTCAGATCTCAGCCACCTGAGTAGCTAGGATTACAGGTGTGAGCCACTGGTACCTGGCTCATTCTTTGTACCTACCTACCCCTTTTTTCCCCCAAGAGAGTGCCCCATTCTTCAGTGGTAATTTGAGGGTTCATTAAGGGCAAATCAATTTGGGTTAAGGGATAAAGTTGCTAGAGTCAGCCATCACAGGTCTTAGGCATTGGGTTGGTGTATGCATGAGAAGGCTCATCCAGCCAGAATCAATCTACTGGACTCAGGGTTACTACTTGGCAAGGAATGAGGCCAAGAGAGTTCCCAGGAGAAATGAGGGATCTCCTGGTATGGAAGGGAATTGTGGGGGGCTCTGTCACTCAGCAGTGTGGAGTGGGGTCTGAATGCACAGCCCAGACAGTCCTGGGCATCTTAGAGCCTTTGACTGCACAGACCTCATCCTATCCATTGCTAACAGCTATTAGTTGGGGCTGGGAATGACAGCGACGCAGGTAGACTTTACATGGCTAAAAACTTGGCTTGTCTGAGCTATTTTAAAAATAATTGGGCGCATCAAAATCTGTGAGTTTGGTACTGGCAGGCTTTTGAACACACACGTCTCAGCTTGAGGTGGGGAATAGAAGCAAACCACGAAGTCATTTATATGAGTTCACTTGGAGTTGCTATAACACAATCTGGCTGGGTACTTTATAAATAAAAGAGGTGTCTGCAGCTCACTGTTTTGGAGATTGAAAGGGCTGAGATTGGATGGCTCTGTTGGCTTGGCATCTGGTAAGGAGCTCATGGCAAGGGGTGTCACAAGGAGGTGGATGGGAGCTAAGGGGATGGCAAAACAGGAAAGCCAGGCAGTAGAGAACAGGTTCTTTTTGTTGTTGTTTGAAATAACCAGCTCTGTCAGGAGCAAGTCAAATCCCTGTGAGAGTTACATGAATCTATTCTTAGGGCTGTGTCTCCCAGTGTGGCCATAGCCACACTGGACTAAATTTCCAGCAGGAGAAGACACAGCCATACCCTAACCTCAACACCCACTTGAGCTTGTTTATATAAGGCGTGGCTTTACAAAGGTCTGTGAGTGAGGTCTTCTCTCTCAGCAAGCCCAAGCTTCTCCCTGGTGGGAGATCTGGGTGAGCCCTCAGTCTAGTCTACAAGGACGTGGGTTGTTTCTGAGGTGCTCACCATCTCTAGCTCTTAATGGACTCTTGACTCTCATGAGTTGTGTCAGTGCTGCGTTGGCTCATCCAGCCCAGCTCTGACCTTTACCCCCTGGAGTGCGGGACTACATGGCTTGGCTGAGGGACACTGAACTTGGTTTCTGGTCCTGCCCCACCCAGCCATACTTCTGCAGTGGACTTATTGTAGGCCTGTGGTTTTTAGTATTCCAACCCACACTCTAGGAGGGGCCCGGAGTCAGTGGTGATAGGCCCTGTGATGCAGATAGCTGCAAATCATTGGCCAGGACCCTGCAAATCAGGGTCCAGGAAAGAGCGCACAGGTCCAGGGCAGAACAGGCAGGGTAGCATCCTTTCAAACTCCTAGGGATGCTAAAGCTTTAGTCTGACTGACCCAGGCCAGTGGTCCTCACACAGTGCTGATTAACTGTTGTAAGGTTTGAATACAGACAAGGCAGGATTTTGAGAGGTCAAATCTTGGAGTCTTTATTAAAAGTCCACTGACTGCATGGGGGACCCAAAGACCAGCAGCCAGCAAATACCCTTAGCATAGGAAATAAGCCAGAGAGGAAAGTAATGGAGAGCAGAATTGGGACTCCATGGTGACTGGAGAACAAGGGACAGGATGTGAACACAGAGACCTGTGGCATGGTGTAAAGTTGCCTCTGCTGGTCCAGATCTAAACAGGGTAAGGTCAGGGTCACAGGAAACTCCCAGTCCCAGGCTCTGGACTGACAGGTCTCATAACCTATAAGCCACTGCCCACCCCTCTCTCCAGGGATTCAGGCACACCCCTCACCTGGAAGGTGGTGGCTTTTCATTCCCCCACCATGAAGACAAGATGCCAGAGCCTGCCATCCACCATGTGGCCAAGATGGTGCCAGCCACACCTGACCTCCTTACTTCATCATGACATAGATGTCAACATGTATTCAAACCATAGAAGTCCTGTTCTAGTTCTGGGGCAGGGGGGGTTCTTATATATGAATAATCCTTGAATTCCCTGGGAGTGTGCTGAGCATGGAGGAGGCTAGGAAGCCAGGCCTGGGCACCCACAGGTGGACAGCTGAAGGAGGGCTGCTGGGATTGCTGGTGACATGATTTGCAGCCTACAGATGCAAGGCATGAGGGGATCCTCATGATCTCACATGCTCTCAAATCCATGTACACAGAAGCCTCACCATGCAGCTTTCCTTGCCTTCAGGTTGTTCAAGCTTTCCCCATGGCAGCCACAACACCCAGATCCTAGGGTTTCCTTCCACAATCTTGATGAAACACATCCCTCCCCACCCTTATCTGAGAGGCCCCCTCCCAGGCGTGTTCTCATACAGCCAGGGGGGGGGGGGCTGATCTCCTGAAAGCCCCCTTCTCAGCTCTCTGGAGAGGGGTTTGTGGGTGGGTATTGCCTCTGGAGGAGCCCTAGGGTATGTGAAGGCACAACCTTGGCTCCAACAGCTTGAGGACATCGTGGTCAGGACTGGGGAGGAGAGTATGCAGTGAGCCGCCCATGCTATCTGAGCAGCTCCTGGCATGACTGGCAGGCCCAAGACCTGTGACCTGCAGCTCCCACATCAGCTGTGTGGAGCAGGTCATTCACTTCCCTGTCCCAGCTGTGGGTCCCCAGGGAGCAGCTGCCAGAGCTGGCTGTGTGGTCCTGGGCAGGCACGAGCCTTTCTGAGCATCATTTCCTCACCCACCTCTCTCCACTTCTCCCAAGGACAGTGTTTGTGGATGTGTGGACTTGAGCTTTCTTTCCCCCTTTCTTTCTTGCCAGACACTCTACTTCCATGTAATATCAAATATACAAAGCAAATTGACAAGGCAGGGGCTCCCAGCAAGTTCCCCCCCCCCTCCATAATGAGGAAACCGGGGCACAGAGAAGCTAGGTAACCTGCTAGAAAGAGTCAGATTCCAACCCTCCCTTGCCAGGCTGGTGACAGGGCTTCCTCATTTCCAGTCCTTCCTTCTTCCCAGACCTGACCCCTCACCCATTCATCCTTTTTCTTTAGGTACAGGTGTGTGCCATGGTCCTTGGCAAAGGTTTCTCCAGGTCTAGTCTGTGCTTCCTCATCAACCTGGGTACTGTCATAGGACAGGGATTATCAATAATCAGAGCACATTTAATATAAAGCATTTCTCACAAGCTATACCATTGTGAAAGTCTGTCACTAAAACACGCAAAGGGATTCTAGAGTGTCACAGACATAGTGAGTGGTATCAGGAATGAGCTCTCACCCCACGGATGGAGGAATGAAGGAAGAGAATGGATGTCTGAAATCTCTAAGGTCAGCAGAAGAGGCCCCAGATTGCTGAGTGAGGTTGGGCCCAGGGCTGGGCTCTCTCCAGTGGATGAGGGTGGATCGGATGAGCATCTCTGCAGAATGCACCCGATTTCTGCCTACCCTCGGAGGGGTGAAGAAGCCTGGATGGGGTAAGGAGATCTACAGGAGGAGGCAAAACCCTGAGCCCTCTGCCAACCTTGCAGTTTCTCTCCAGTGCCCTCTACTGGCAGAATCCAACAGGGAGCAGCTAGAGCATCTATGGGTTTGCTGCATCCCTGGGCTGAGATGGGGCAGAAGCTGAGATACAGTTACTGAATCAATGACCTACTTCTTCTGGTCAAGGTGAAGGGCTTGTTTCTGTCTCTCCTACTCCAGGCTAAGTGCGTCCAACATTTCCTTTGTGCTCAGTTCTCTGGCCTCTCTTTAGCTAAGTGTTTTAAATTCCTCTGGTGAAAGCCATAGCCAAACCTGATGACTAGATATTTATATGCATATGTGTCTTCTGCGTGCAGGACTGAAGGCTCAGCCATCCACACATCCCTACTTGGGTGTCCTATAGGTGTCCCAGGCAAGCAGGATCCCTTCCCAGAATATTCCAGAAAGGCACTACAGGGGACCGAGGGAGGAAGGAAGGAAACTGCGGAACTGCTTTTCTTTCTTTCCTTCTCCTCCATCCCTCTTGATCCTGTTTTACATCTGTATGTGTATGGTACCTACATCTCCTAGAGATGAATAATTTGATTTTTGTTTTCAGGAAGGGACTGATAGGCTTTAACAACATCAAAGGAGCACATATCAATTATGTTCCAAAAAGCCCACCATAAAATTAACTCCAAAGTTACTTAACTGAGAAATGTACAATTACTGTCTTGTGCAATAAAATAGAAAGGACTGTTTAAGCACTTAATTGGCATCCAGCAACCTGTGAGGACATATTAATTAGGCATCTATTATGGCAGAGCATGGATTGACATTTGATAAGAATTCTAACTGATAACCAATGTTTGCTCTGCAAAGTTAAATGCCTTGGTGGGCTGCTACTGACTACGGGGTAGTGGAAAGGCTGTAATGCCTGGTAACCACCAAGTGGCAGAACGTGGACTCTAGAATATTCTTCCAAGAGTCAAGCAGTTGGGCATTTCTACAGTGGCATCTGGGGCGAAAAGAGGTCATTTTCCTGCTGGAGTCAGACATTGTGTTGAGTACACAGGTGCCGGGGCCAGCCGGCAGCAAACCAGGGTTCGCAGATTGGGGTTCCTGAAATAGGGGGCAAGGACTAGGAAAAAATAGAAGAGAGACAGACACACCGGGTCCGGGATGTCTGCAGCCCAAGTAAAGACTGCCTCGTTTATTCAACTCCTGATTCTTCCCTTCTCCAGACCCAAGGAACTTCCAGGTGTTACATTCATATGGTAAATCTCAGGTCATTTAAACAGAATAAGGCCAGAAACCAATAAGACAATAAAGCCATTGTCTGATGCAAATCAAGGTACAGTTTGATTCCACTCTGGCTCCCAACACACAGGAACTCTTTCTGTTTTCTCAAAGCTACTCAGCTGCAAGCTTTGCACTGTCTGTCCATGGCTTTGCAGCCAGATCTGTCTAAGGCTGAGCCTGATTCTAGCATGTCCTCTTTGTGACCGAGTCTATTCCCTTCGGCTTGCTTCTACTTTCCTAGGCTTAGGAAAAGTATTGGCCCCAGTGCTTAGCACAGAGTAGGAGCTCAGTCTTCTTATTTTTTTCTTTCTTTCCCTTCTCTCCTTCTGGCCTCTGGCTTGTTCCACCCTGTTGCACTGTAGTTCTGACACCATCTTTTTTTTTTTTTTTTACCTTCTAGTTGTACCAAATTTTAGCAACCACCAGGGAATTGCTGGGGGTAGGATTTTATTGCTCATTCCGTTGTGTATTAACTCAGTGGCGTTGAGTCACTTAATGTGTGTGTGTGTGTGTGTGTGTGTGTGTGTGTGTGTGTGTGTGTGTGTACGTGCCAGTCCCAGAACTTGAACTTAGGACCCATGCACTTTTTCACTCAAGTCTGACAATCTACCATGAAGCCATATCACCAACTTTGGCTTATTTTTTTTCCCTAGTGCTTTGGTGTTGAATGGAAGCTAATAGTCATACAGATTTTCCTGCCCAAGCTGGCATCAAACCTGGATCCTCAAATCCCAGCCTCCTGAGTAGCTAGGTTTACAGGAGTGAGCCACCAGGGCCTCAGAGTTCTCTATTCTTCAGCTTTCCTCTTGTATGTTACAGGGACTGCGCATTCAGCAAGCTTTCTGTATCCATGGGACCTGCATCTGCAGACACAAGCCACCAACAAGCTGAACCCATTGCAGCTGAACCGCTTCTGAACAGAATGTGCATGCCTTTCCCCCCATTGCATTATCCTCTAAACAGAACAGTGTAGCTGCAAACCATTTACTTCACATCAGGAGAGGATATCTGTGCATCCGGGAGAGTATATGGAAGTTTATGCAAATATGTGTTTTTGTTTTGTTTTGTTTTTTGCCAGTCCTGGGGCTTGAACTCAGAGCCTGAGCACTGTTCCTGGGTTTTCTCAAGGCTACCACTCTACCACTTAAGCCACAGCACTACTTCCAGCCTTTTTCAATGTATGTGGTACTGAGGAATCAAACTCAGCTCTTTATGCATGCTAGGCAAGCACTCTACTACTAGGCCAAACTCCTGGCCCCAATCTGTGCTGTTTAGAAAGGGGATTTGGGCATTCTCATATGCTGGTGACTGTGGGGGTTCTGGAACCAGTCTACCATGGACACGGAGAGATGCTTTACCTTTTAGGGTTGATACAAGCATGTGGGATGGTATGTGTATTTGACCAAAGCCCAGTCTATGTTGGCTGTTGTAGATATTAGAGCTGAACAGAAAGAGAGAAGGGAGAAGAGAGGTGGGTGGGAGCAAGAGAGGACATAGGAGGGAGAGTGCAAGTGCACTTACAGTGTTAAACGTCCTAATTCTCTTTAACAAATGTGGTGACTCTGCTCTCTCTGCTCTGTTCTCAATTGCTATCTGTGTGTGTGTGTGTGTGTGTGTGTGTGTGTGTGTGTGTGTGTGTGTATTTCTGTGTGTATGTGCGCATGCCATTTCTGGAGCTTGAACTCTGAGTCTTCTGCTTTAAGGCTAGTGCTCTATCACCTGAGCTATACTTCCACTTTTGGCTCTGGAGATAAGGGTCTTAAGGGCTTTCCTTTCCAGTCTGTCTTCAAATAATTATCCTCCTATCTCAACCTCCTGAGTAGCTAGGATTAGCTACTCAGGATTAGCACCTGGCTTCTCAGTTGGTATTGTTCTAAAACGTTACTTAGAAACTGAGATTGCCTACAGATCTAGGTCAATCCAAAGAAAACTAATTTATTAAATGGCTAATTTGCTAAAAGTCAAATAACTAGGAGGTAATTTGCTGGAAATCCATTTGCTGAGTCATCAGATGACTGGATGGCTAATTCACCGAGAATTGACAAAGCTGCAGCTGTGGGGAGGAAGTGGCTAGCAGTGCTGCCAGAGCAAGACACACCTGTAGAAGTCAATCAGGAATGAAGAGAGAGTAAGGCACATGCCTCTAAAACAAAAGGGGCCTTAACTGCATGGGCACATGTGGCTCACACTTGTAATCCTAGCTGCTCAGGAGGCTGAGATCTGATGGTCAAGGTTCAAACTCAGCTCATGAAGAAAAGTCTGTGAGACTTTTATCTGCAGTGAGCCAGCAAAAAGCCAGAAGTGGCACTGTGGCTCAAGTGGTAGAGCACTAGCTCTGAGCACAAGCAGCTCAGGGACAGTATACAGACACTGAAATCAAGCCAAAAGAATATAAAATATGAAAAGATTTTTTATTAAAAAGCCCAACTCCACACTTAGGCAATGCCTGTGAGTTTGATGAGATTTTTTTGTCAATCCTGGGGCTTGAACTCAAGTCCTGACCACTGTCCTTGGTCTTGCTCAAGGCTAATAGTCTGCCACTTGGGCTACATCACCACTTCCGGCTTTTTCTGTATAGGTGGCATCAAGGAACGAATCCGGGTCATCGTGCATGCTAGGCAGTACTCTCCCAGGAGCCCAAACTCCCTGCTCCCTTGAAGAGATTTTATATTCAGATTTTATTCTCATCTAAGTTGTGTGGGAGTCAAATAATTATAATACAGCAGTGATGAAGCCAGGCACCAGCTTGGCTCATACCAATGAGTAGTCAGTCCTACTCAGGAAGCTGAGGATCAAGGTTCAAAATCAACCAGGGTAGAAAAGTCTGGGAGACTGTTGTCTTTACTCTTGACCCCGCAACATTGTATTCATAAACTGTTCAGTGATAACTCCTTTGTACTTCCTAATAATATAAACTATCTCAATTTTGCAGTCATCATTCTGTACTGATAGTTCCTCAAATTCTTGGTTTTCACTATCACTATCACCTGTGTTGTGACCAGTTGGCCATTCCAATGGGACGAGTCCTTACTAAAAGTGTTATAGACCCCTCCCCTTCAGTGAACACTTTCCATTGACTTTACCCATCTCCTCAAACTGTACTTCCCAGCAGCCTGCTCCCAGCCCCACTCCCAGACTGCAAGGATGAGAAGAATGTGCATCTTTTCCTCCACTGATGACCAGAAAGCATTTTAGCTTCCTTATATGATCTCCTCACCCGACTCCTTAGCACAGAGTCCCTCTATCACATCTGTACTGAGTAGAGGGTAAGGAGTATACAAATGGTTTGAACAAATCACAGATGTCATCTGGGTTGGGATGAATATTGATCTGATCAACCAGGCCTGCCTCACTCTGAGGAGAGTGGCAGATCACCCTTCTGTATAGAAGGAAAAGGCCTTGATGAAAGCTGCTCTTTCTCCTGTGTATTCATTTTCTGATACCAGAGAGTCACTGTATATTTCCAACAATACCAACATACAAACTGCATCATGCAGATAACTTGGAGTTGACTAATGTTGGCCTAGCGTACTAAGGTCCAGAATTTGGATTTTAAAGGGGAGAGAGTAATTGCTTACTGATGTGAGGCTAAAAATGGAAGTAAACTAAATACTACGAAACAATGATAAACCTAAAATGCCATCTTCCAAATAAAAACCCCATGTAGACCTTCCTTTCTTCTTTCCTTCCTTCCTTTCTTTCTCTCCTTTCTTTCCTTCCTTCCCTTCCCTTCTCCTCCCTCCCTCTCCCCCCTCTCTCTTTTTCTTTCTTTCTTTCTTCTTTCTTTCTTTCTTTCTTTCTTTCTTTCTTTCTTTCTTTCTTTCTTTCTTTCTCTTTCTCTTTCTTTCTTTCTTTCTTTCTTTCTTTCTTCCTTTCTTTCTTTCTCTCTTTCTTTTTCTTCCTTTCTTTCCGTGCCAGTACTGGGCTTGAGCTCAGGGCCTTATGCGCTCAGCCTTTCTTCTCAAAGCTGGTCTCTACCGCTTGATCCACACCTCTACTTCTGGCTTCTTGGTGGTTAATGGGAGATTTGTCTGCCTGCACTGGCTTCAAACCTCAGTCTTCAGAACTCAGCCTCCTGTGTATCTATGATTACAGGTGTAAGTCACCAGCAGGTAGCTTCAAAGGAAAGACAGGATAGAGTAGAACTAAAGGTAAACAAGTGAGTTTTGAATCAAGAACAAGGAGAGACCAGGATGGATCAAGACATGACTGCAAAGACATACAAAATGAGAGTGGTGTGTGCTGGTTCTGTAGTTCCTCTGTCTCATCTGTACTGAGCATAGGGCAGGGAGTATACAAATTGTTTGAACAAATCACTCATGCGTAGGATTTATTTAGCTGAGCCCTCTCTTCCTGTGTGGGACTAGACCTGCATGTTGACTCTCTGTCTCTTGGTGATAGGGCTATAGCAGGACTATTTCCAATGAAATCAAAAGGTTTCATTACCTCAGACTGGTCATGTCCTCAGAGGCTGAGGACATTTTAATAATTGCCAGACTCTGGATGTTTCAATAATACTTCCAGATCCCTGCGATAGTCATCTAACAAAATTCAAAAAAAAAGCACATAATAACTTTTAAAGCAGTTTTAAATATTAAAATAACTAATGATTGCAGGAATGTGTGTATGTGTAATCATTAGATATGGTATACACACATATTACTATAAAGAAATGTACTCAGGAGGCTGAGATTGGAGGAGCATCAATCAAAGCCAGCCCAGACAGGAGTTGGTGAGACTCGTATCTTCAATTAAACAAAGTTAGAAGTGGAACTGTTGCTTAATTGGTAGAGTGCTAGCCTTGAACAAAAAAGCTCAGGGATATCACCCAGGCCCTAAATTCAAGCCCTAGGATTAGTACAGAAATAGAAAGAAAGAAATATGCATAGATGGTGAAGTCAAACACTATACAATGCGAAAGCATTCTTGTCTTGAGTAGTCTCTTAGCTTAGCTCAATCCATGTTTTATGTTTAGCCATATTATTAATTATGTACATGGTCATATATACCTATGAATACGTTTGAATATATATGTTTTTTAGGCTTAGCTTCCATATGTGAGTGAAAACATAGGATACAGAAAGAGAGAGAGAGAGAGAGAGAGAGAGAGAGAGAGAGAGAGAGAGAGAGAGAGAGAGAGAGAGAGAGAGGTGCTTGCCTTAACTCAAGATGAGAAGGGGAGGGAGGGGAGAATGAAATAAGCCATGCTGTAGTAGCTCACATCTGTAATCCTATTTACTCAGGAGGCTGAGATCTGAAGATCACGATTCAAAGCTAGCTTGGGCAGAAAATTCTGTGAGACTGTTATTTCCAATGAACCACCAAAAAGCTGGAAGTAGAGTGGATCAGTGGTTGAGCACTAGCCTTGAGTATAAAGCTTTATATGGACAGTGCCAAGACCCTGAGTTCAAGCCCCAGGAGTAACACTAAGAAGAAGGAGGAGGAGGAGGAGGAGGAGGAGGAGAAGGAGGAGGAGGAGAAAGAGGAGGAGGAGGAGGGGGAAGAGGAGGAGGGGGAAAAGAAGAAAAAGAAGAAGAAGAAGAAGAAGAAGAAGAAGAAGAAGAAGAAGAAGAAGAAGAAGAATAAACAGCTCAGAACTGCAACACATTTAAAGTGTATATATTAACATACCACATAGAAATTCAGTGAAAGCTGTTGACAAGTAAGGGGGGGAAGGGTAAGAGGGAAGAGAAATCAACTCTGTAGATGGGTGGGAACAACTGTCAGGGTTTGGAATGGCAGGGAGGATAAAGGAGGCTGAATACTGTCTAAAGAGATTATTTGCAACTGTGAAAATGAGATAAGGAAGTCTGTTGTGCCTGATACTTTGTAGAGGGTAGAGGTTAAGGGAATGTGACAGGGTGAGATTGACTGGGATAAGTGTAAAGAAATGTAACAAGGAAATCAGTTCCTCTTGTAGAATTCATAGACGCTCATGAAAATTAAAATAAAATGCAAAAGGATTACTTTACATCTTAAAATCAACTACTAGTATTTTCTTGTGTACATTTTCCAAAATATGCATATAACTAAGTGTGAACATATGTTAATAATTTTAGTTATATATTATATGTTAGCATTTTTAATTCCTTCTTTTAAAAAATACGTATAAGAAGTATATCACTTATCCTTTTACTATTTTCAATTAAAACCATGAATTGGAGTGTTCTTTTTGTGTAAACAGTTCTTTCTTAAAATAAAAAAATGAACAACAAAAAAATCCCAAACACTGAGTGGCATTTCAGTGTGTGCAGCTATTGAGCCAAATTTTGTTTAAATGTTTATGAGAGTTCTCATTGATATACTTGACAATACTCGATGCTGTCAATCTTCTTAAACTGTGATTTCCTGGTTGGTGTAAAACAATATTTCGTTATACTTTTAATATAGAATTTCTTAATGGCTAATGAAGTTTAGTACATCTTCCTATGTTTAGTGAACACTTATCCATTCTTTCATTGCCAAGTACCTGTTCAAGTGTCTTCCCATTTTTCTATTGCTCTTCTTGACTATAGTAGATATTTATAGACTCTTGATTCAACCCCTTTAAATCTATATATGAGTTTTATATGAAATATATGAATATTAAAATATATGGATACAATTACATATGATATGATTTTTTTTTAGTTTGCAATTTGATTTTGATTCTCTCTTAATAGTATCTTTTTCCATATGTTTTTTATTGTACTTAATAGAAGGGTTACATATCTTTTGAAGTATAAGAATCCTCCTGGGAGTTTAGCCTAAGTGGTAGAGTGCTTGCCTAGCATGCACAAATCCATGGGTTTGATTCCTTGGTACCACATACAGAGAAAAAGCCAGAAGTGGTACTGTGGCTCATGTGGTAGAGCACTAGCCTTAAGAAAGCTCAAGGACAGTGCCTAGGCCATGAATTCAAGCCCCAGGACTGACAAGAATAAAGAAAAAGAACCCTCAACTTTACTCACCTCTCATTGAGTAATGCTTTCCTCAATACTTGATGCCCTTAGGAAAATGATCATTTTTTCATATTTTGGGAAGGGAAAAACTATCCCATATGCTATGATTTAATTTTTGAGTTATTATTCAATCCAGCTGTATTTGCTCTTTCTGTGAGTGGCTCAATGTGGTGAATAATTTACTCATTTTTCCTAAATGTTTATCTAGTTGACCTAGCACCATAAAAAAGCCTATCATTAAAATTTTGTTAATTAAACCAGCTACTTTATTTGGTGTTGGGGATTCAACTCAAGGTCTCATGCATTCTAATCATGTACTCTGCCTCTCAGCTCCACTGTAGCCTCAGATTTTAAAAATGATACATTATAAAACCCAAAAGAACTCAGGCTGGAAGCGTGGACTAGTGGTAGAGTGCTTGCCTACCATGCACGAAGCCCTGGGTTTAATTCCTTGGTACCACATACAAAAAAAATGCTGGAAAGTGGTTCTGTGGCTCAAGTGGTTGAGCACTAGCACTAGAGAATTCCTAAAGACAGTTTTAGCCTCAGGACTGGCAAAAAAAGTTTCTTTAGGCTGGGTGCAATGGCTCAAGCCTGTAATCCTAACTACTCAGGAGGCTGAGATCTGAGGATCAAGATTCAAAGCCAGCCTAGGCACAAAATGACCTGCGATTAACCTCTAGAAAAAGGGAAGTGGGGCTGGACTCAAGGGTAGGGTGTTAGGTAGGCTAATGCCCTACCCTTGAGCTGAAGAGCTCAGGGACAATGCCCAGACTCAGGGGTAGGATGGTAGCCTTGAGCTGAAGAGCTTCTTAAAATAGTTGCTGTCATTTTCTGGATGCAGAGAAGGCATTTGACAAAATACAACATCCATTCATGTTGAAAGCACTAGAAAAAATAGGAATAAGAGGTACATTCCTTAAAATAATTAAAGCCACTGGCACTCATAGGCACAGGCAAAAGATTCCTGAACAGAATCCCAGGGTCACAACAGATTGGAGAGAGACTCAATAAATGGGACTACCTAAAAATAAAAAGTTTCTGCACAGATAAAAGCATAGACACTAAAGTAGAGAGACAGCCAACCAACTAGGAAAAGATATTTACCAATAATACATCAGACAAATACTTAATATCCAGTATCTACAGGGAACTCAAGAAACTAATCCCTCCCAAACCCAACAAACCATTCACTAAATGAGCAAGGGAACTAAAGAGAGACTTATCAGAAGAAGAGATTAAAATGGCAGAAAAGCATACGAGAAAATGTTCATCATCCATGATCATAAAGGAAATGCAAATAAAAACAACCTTAAGTATCACCTTACCCCCACAAGAATGGCCAAGATTTTGAACTCAGACAATGAGAGATGCTGGCAGGGTTGTGGAGAAAAAGGAACCCTACTGCACTGCTGGTGGGATTGGAAGCTAGATCAGCCACTCTGGAAAGCAATTTGGAGGTTTCTTAAAGAACTGAAAATAGACCTTCCCTACGATCCCGCCATACCAGTCCTCGGCATCTATCATGAACATCATAACCCAAGATATGATAAGGACACCTGCTCAGCTGTGTTCATCTCTGCACTATTCACAACAGCCAGGAGATGGAAACAATCCAGATGCCCCTACTGCAGATGAATGGATACAGAAAATGTGGTATATATATACAATGGAATTCTACATAGCCAACATACAAGATAAAATAATGGCATTTTCAGGGAAGTGGATGAATCTAGAGCGAATCATGTTGAGTGATACAAGTCAAGACCTAAGGAACAAAAGGCGCATGGTATACTGAATATGTGGCTATTGGATCCAAACAGCACAAGAGTGAGGACTCAATATTTGTGTACCCAGTGCTATGGACATGGTACTGGAAATAAAAACACAACCACATAGACATAAAAATTTATGACTCCATAGACAGGTTTTATTACATAGATGAATATGTATCTATGACATACAAACCCTCAGCCTAATTTTAAATATGTTCTCAAATCTAAGTGCCAATGATTGTATATAGTTTCCCTTCTTGAATATTTGTTTGTTAAATATGTCATTTGAAATATGATGTAAAAATCAATATTAATAAATTCTTTAATTAAAATATAGTTGCAGTCAGATGTTATAATACCTCGATTTATCATTTATGGTCTAGATTTCTTTGGTTATTCAGAGTATTTTTGATGGTTTCACACAAATTTTTGTATTTGTTCTAATTTGGGGATCAGGTCATTTGTTAAATTTGCAGTAGACAGTGTGATTTTGTAGCCATGATCATTCTTCTAATCCGTGGGTATGAAATATTCTTCCATTTCTGCAGCATTTTCAATTTATTTCATTAATGCTTTGTACTTCTTTTATCATACAGTTCTGTAACCCTATTTGGTTAAATTTGTGTGTAGATTTTTTTTTTGTAACTATGAGATGGACCTCTTAGTTTTTAGGTTGTGTTTCAGGGAACTGATGATTAGAAGAACAATGCTATAGCTTTTTATTTTGTTAGTAGTGGGGCTTGAATTCAGGACCCAAGTGCTATCTCTTAGCTGTTTTGCTCAAGGCCAATACTCTACCTTTTTGAACTACAGTGTTACTTCCAGTTTTCTGAATAACTTACTTTCTGTTTTTTTTTTCCTTTTCTTCCTTCCCTCCCTCCCTTCCTTTTTTTCCATTCCTGGGGCTTGAACTCAGGGCCTGAGCACTGTCCTTGGTGTTTCTCAAGGTCTAGTGCTCTACCATTTGAGCCATGCCACCACTTCCAGCTTTGTCTATATATGTGGTACCAAGGAATTGAACCTGGCCAGCACTCTTACCTCTAGTCCAAACTCCCAACCCCCCACTTCCAACTTTTGCTGTTTATATGGTTCTGAGGAATTGAAACCAGGGCTTCAGGCATGGTAGGCAAGCACTCTACCATTAAGCCCCATTTTAAGTCATGAGTGACTTTCTTGGTGAAATATTAGGGGAGTTCTCCTCCTTACCTTTTTGAGCTGGTACTTGGCATTGAACTCAGGGCATTCTGCTTCCTTTGGTTTGTTCTTTGGTTTTCTACCACTTGAACCACACCTCCACCCTGCCTCTCACCCCCACTCCCTAATGGGGATTTCTTGTGCTTTCCTTTTCCCATACTTCCATGATTCATTTCTCAAGTGATTTAAAATTTTTATTCATATGTTCAAAGAGCAAGGGCTATTTTTGGATTTCTTTTGACTTTTTCTCTGTCCTTTATTTATTTTCTTCTCTATTTTTTTCTATCCTTCATCTTTATCCTTTCACTTTGAGTTTAATTTACCATTCTTTCCCCAACTTCTTGAGATGGATGTTTAGATCCTTGATTCTCAGCATTTCATCCTTTTCACGAATGCATTAAATGGTAAACGTCCTCTTCTATTCATAGCGTTGACTGAATTCCATAATTTTTCCTAGGCCAGTACCAAATATTTTCTAATTTGCATTGTATATTTTTCTTTTGGCTTTTGTACCACATAGAAATGTTTGCTTAAAATGTGATACATTTAGGAATTTTTGGTCATCTACTTTTACTGATTCCTAGCAAACTTCTATTGATGGTAAGGAAGATAATCTGTCAGGTTTTCATGTGTTTATCATCATTGGCACTTGCTTTAGGAGTCAGTATATGATTGATTTTCATAAATTTTCTGTAATAGTCTGAGCACTTTGAGCTATAGTACTATGCATATTTCAATTAGGTATGGTATGCTAAACATGCTATTTTAATGCTATTTCTAGATTTTTCTGTCATCTCTGGAACTGTTTTGCTCAAGGCTGGTTCTCTACCACCTGAGCCACATCTCCACATTGGAAATAAGAGTCTCATGGACTTTTCTGCCTGGACTGGCTTCAAGCCAGATTCTCCTTTCTCAGCTCAGCTTACAGGTGTGAGCTACCATCACTAGCTTATGTTTAGGATTATGTGGAAAACGTCTTCTTCTTTAGTTTGGCTTTTATGCTGGAAATAAAATTCTTAGTTGAAAGTTATTTTCTTTTAACAGTATAAATGTGTCTCCATATACCTATGTATTTATCTACATACCTACATATATATGCATATATCTATATTCCTTTCATTGCAAATGCAATGAAAGGAATGTTATAAAAATCTAGTTAATTTCTTTGTGTGTATACTCAAAAATATACATATGTGTATGTGTGTATATATGCATAATACAAACACTTACACCCATGTATTTCTATTATTTCAAACATAATTTTCTGTGGACCTACTGAGAAGCTCTACCCTGCATCCCTTAGAAGATGAGATGATGTAACTCTGCATGTATGGTCCCTTTCCTTGACTGTCTGCTGACTCAGGTGCATGTGGAGCTCTAAATTGCCAGTGGGAGTTTCAACTTCCCATGTGTCTGGTAGAAAAAATTCTTTCTTAGTAATTATGAGCTCCACACCAGCCGAGTTCCACATGGTATGAACAAAAAGCAACTATTTTGTGTTTAGTAGCTGGGTAAATATCTGCCCAGTGAGTTTATGGACCCTGGCTAACTGTGAAATGGATTAAGGCAGAAAGTCCATGTATTACTCACTTTCCATCAGCCCCAACTTTGATGGGTGAATTACAAGGGTGTCTGGATCCTTAGGGACTACTATCAGCTTAGGCAGTTCCCAGAAATCCCTGATAAGCTTCTGCATGGACCATTGGCTCCAAGTCTGTAGGGCCTCTTAGGAGATGTGGAAGGGGAATTTGCACTATATCTTCAGTCAGCTTCCTAGGATTCTTCCAGTGCAGGACCTGGATCACCTTGTGCCCATCCTTGTCTGTAATATAGCCAAGCGCTGGAAATTAAAAGGGAGGCAAAGGATGACTCAGAATGACTTGGGAATTCAAGTCAGATTTATCAGATTCATCCAGGTCTACCACCATAGCCCGATTCAGAGGGCCAAATCTTAATTATGATACTAACTCAACCACTACTTATGTCTCTGAATCAACAAATTCAGCAAACTATTGTTTGCCTCATAACTGCACAGCCTTTGAAAAGGTGAAACAGAATGAGAATGCTGTTTCTGATGACAGCTGACATCATAAAAGACAAGAGCAGTTATTAGTATACAAAAATAAGAAGGCTAAAGGATGCATACAATGGCAATGCCAGTGGTGGGATAATATCCTTTCTTAAAAAGTTCATCCATAGAGGTAGTAGGGAGAATCACAGTCCCTCAGAATGCCCTCCGTCTAGCCTCCTGAACTTATGAATAGGTGTGTTTCCTTATAAGACCAATGGGATTTATTGATGTGACTGACTGCAACTGTGCACGAGATGGCCAGTTTAGCTTAAGTTACCCAGGTGGTGTCAATTTAATTCATCCTTAATTCTTCCCGCCTGAAGAGAACCAGAGTAACGGCCATGTAAGAAGATCTGATGGCCTGATATTGCTGGCTGTGAAGATAGAGAAAAGGAACCATAAGCAAAGAAATGTGAGTGGCCTCCAGAAAGAGGATGAGACAAAGAAATAATCTTTATCCTAGAAAAGAATAGAGTAAGAATAACCAAAAAAGAGTCTGATGCCCACTTGACTTTAGTGCATTTGAGGTAATTTTTGACTTCTGGTCAAAGAGGAAAATGAGTTTGTGTTGTTTAAGTCATCACATTAGTGGGTATGTGTGATGGTAGTAATAAAAACCAATACAGTAAGAATATAACAGAATAGAAAAATAGGGAGGGAATGGAAACAATTCACAGAATTAATCAAGTAAAACCTAAAGATGTGTCTAAGTGCTTGTAGCTCACACCTGTAATCCTAGCTATTCAGGAGTCTGACATCTGAGGATTTGAAGCCAGTCCTGACAGGAAAGACAATAACCAATTAAATTGCAAAAAGCGGGAAGTGGAGATGTGTTACAAGCAGAAGAACACTAGCCTTGAATTAAAAAGCCCAAAGGACAATTCTCAGGTCCTGAATTCAAGCATCCATACCAGCACACATAAAAAAAAAGTTTTAAAGATATGTTTAATTTTATTAATGAAACAGATTAATGTAAATGAAAACAAAGAGGTGCCATTCTTTACTCTATAAATCTGTAGTTGTTAAAACCAGTGATAAAGGGCTGGGAGTTTGGCCTAGTGGTTAAAGTGCTTGCCTAGCATGCACGAAGACCCGGGTTCGATTCCTCGGTACCACGTACATAGAAAAAAGCCGGAAGTGGTGCTGAGGCTCAAGTGGTAGAGCTCTAGCCTTGAGAAAGTCCAAGGACAGTGCTCAGGCCCTGAGCTCAAGCCCAGGACTGGCCAAAAAAAAAAACAGTGATAAAGAGAAACAATGAATGAGAGACTAGCATTCTTGAATTTGGTTGGTAAGAGAGTGAATTCTTTGGGGAAGGTACTAAATATTACCCAATATTACAAATAACACAGAAATTCGTTGACTTGCAAAGCCACTTTTGACTATAAATTTAGAAAATTTACTGTGGTGCCCAAAATCTAGAACTAATATGAAGATTTATCTTGTGTCATGGATAAATGATTATAGATTCACAATATGAAATACTACAGTTAACTGGAAATCTAGTAACTTTACCTTGTGTATAATATTTCATATTATGAGTAGAAATCAGGGTATTTCATATTATAGTATATAGTTCATATTTTGGGTATATAACATATTTCATATTATGAGGAATATTATATTTCATATGGATATATGTATTATGGGCATATATCTTGTGTATAATATTTTGTATTATGAGTATAAAAGAATTTTGTCCATTGTGTATTATGGACTAAAATAGAAAGTTGCAAGAAAATGAGCATAATATGACTCCATCAAGGTTAAGAATCATGTGACCAAAATCTAAAGCAATGTTCATATGTGTATGATTCTGTTTGTTTATTTTTTGTCTGCTGGTCCTCATACTTAAGACTCAGGGCCTGAGTCCTGCATCTAAGTTGTTCATTTTTTTTGGCTCAAGGCTAACATTCTACCACTTGAGACTACAGCTCCACTTTTGACTTTTTGTTGGATAATTTGAGATAAGCAGCTCACAAACTTTTTGGCTCAGGCTGGCTTTGAGCATGGATTTTTATATCTCAAGCCTCTTGATTCAGCATCATTACTTGAAAACAAGCAGATAAAAAGGAAGAGTGAAGGGGGGAAAACAAGACTGGGGATGGGGGGCAGGGAAATGGTGAGTGACCAAGACATGAGAAAGGGTATCAATGTATGTGAATTAGTGCACCTACTATCTGGCAAATATAATGTAACCCTTCTATTAATTACAATAAAAATATATGAAAAAAGGAAGAGTGAAAAATCATTTCACAATCACTGGAATAGTAATAATAAAAAAGATCAATACCAAGTTTTGACCAGGATTTGGAGACATGAAGACCCTCCTAGAAGACTAGAGGGAATGCATTGCTATTGGCTACAGACATTCAGAAAATAGGTTTGAAAATTCCTCAAGGAGTTAAACACGGTGTCAACATGCGATCCACCAATTCAATTCCTAGGTTCACATACAAGAGAAATGAAATATGTGTTCATGTAAAACCTTGCATCTGAATGTTCATAACAGCCCCAAAACAGAAACAACCCAAGCATCCATTCATTCCTGCATTAACACCCTGAGAAATATCTTGCAATGAGAAAGTATTCCATAACAAAAAAGACATGAAATTCTGATGCATGTTACAATATGGCTAAACCATATCCAAAATGTCAGGAGATAATTTAAAAAGACCAGGTTTGGTATAATTCTGTTTATGTGAAATGTCCAGAAGAGGCAGGAGATAGGTTAAGGTCACCAGGCTGTGTGTGTGTGTGTGTGTGTGTGTGTGTGTGTGTGTGTGTGTGTGAGTGTGTAATAAAATGCTCCCTAATGGAGATAAAATTTCTTCTCTGGAATAATTATTCAAAATTTAGATAGTGATAATAGTTGCATAAATTTGTTACTGTAGTAGATACCACTGACTTATGCCTAGATGCATTTTTTTGCATATGAATTATTTCTCAATATAGTTATCATATGTAAAAATATGTGAGATGTATTTCTGAGCTCTGGTGGCTCACACCTATAATCCCATCTCTTTCATAGCTGAGACCTAAGAATCATGATTTGAAGCAATCCTGGGCATAAAAAAAAATCTGTGAACTCTCTGATTGTCAATTAACTATCAAAAAGCTGCGACTGTAAGTGTGGGTCAAGGGGCAGAGAACTAGCCTTGAACAAAGAAGCTGAGAAAAGACATGAGGCTCTGAGTGTGTGTGTGTGTGTGTGTGTGTGTGTGTGTGTGTGTGTGTGTGTGTGTTTGGAAATATAAGAGCAGGTATAGATAACTTGTGTTTTAGTGAGCAGTGCATTTCTAATAATTTTTAAACTAAATAGAACCTACACATATTTCTTTTTTCCATATATTTTTATTGTAATTAATAGAAGGGTTTCATTATATTCACCAGATAGAAGGTGCATTACTTCACATACATTGATACCCTTTCTCATGTCTTGGTACCCATTTCCCTCCACCCCCCTCCCCTCATCTTGTTTTCCCCCCTTCCCTATTCGATTTCAAATAACCAAATACGCATATATACAATATATCAGATAACAAGGTAAAATACTGTAAAAATAGGAGATAACCAAAGCACAACAAAAGAGATGAGAGATAACATAGTACATTAAAGACAACAATCACTCATTGTATGGCTTTTGTTTCTATATCCTGGAGGTCCTTTCATTTAGTGTCATACTATATGGCCTTATGTATCTAGGTTTTGCTCTATTGTAAATCTCTGCTAGGAGAGCCCAAGGTTTCTACTGATTATGACAAATGAGGGAGACCATTGAGCCTATGTTCTTTGAGTCTGGCTTACTTCATTTAATATGATTTTTTTAAGTCTTTCCATTTCCTAACAAATGGGGCAATGTCATTCTTTCTGACAGCAGCATAGAATTCCATTGTGTATAAATACCAAGTCTTGTTGATCCACTCATCAACTGAGGGACATCTGGGTTGGTTCCATATCTTTGCTATGGTAAATAGTGCTGCAATGAACATCATTGTGCTAGTGGCTTTAGTATGTCCTGTTTTTGGATGATTGGGTAAATGCCAAGTAGTGGAATTGCTGGGTCATAGGGGAGTTCTATGTTTAGTCTTTTGAGGAACTGCCATACAGCTTTCCATAGTGGTTGAACAAGTTTGCACTCCCACCAACAGTGTAGTAGTGATCCCTCCTGGCCACATTCCCTCCAGCATCTGTTGTTATTAGATTTCTTGATCCTGGCCATTCTAACTGGAGTGAGGAGGAATCGTAAAGTTGCTTTGATTTGCATTTCTTTTATGACCAGAGATGTCGAGCATTTCTTCATGTGTCCATAGGCCATTCTTATTTCTTCTTCAGAGAAGATTCTCTTTAAGTCTTTGGCCCATCTTTTAATGGGATGGTTGTTTCTTTGGAGATTAGTTTTGGAGTGATTCAATTTTTTGAGCTGTTGAAATATTTTAGATATGAGGCCTTCTTCCATTGTATGGATAGTGAAGATCTTCTCCCACTCTGTCGGCTTTCAAATTAATTTGCTAGCTATGTCCTTTGCCATACAAAAGCTCTGCAGTTTAATGCAGTCCCACTTTTCCAGACTTTCTCTGATTTGTTGTGTTTTTGGGTCCTTATTAAGAAAGTTTTGACCTGTGCCAAGGAGACCTTGTGTATCTCCTATTCTTTCTTGTAAAGTTTTCAGTGTGTCGGCTTTTACCTCCAGGTCTTTGACCCATTTGGAGTTAATCCCAGTGCACGGTGACAAAGAAGGATCCAACTTTAGTTTTCTGCAGGTACTTAACCAGTTCTGCCAGCACCATTTGTTGAAGAGGCTGTCTTTCTTCCATTCTATTTTTTTTGGCTCCCTTATCAACGATTAGGTGGCCCCAGGTCTGTGGTTTAATATCTGGGTCCTCAGTTCTATTCCATTGGTCTTCAGGCCTGTAGAACATACACATATTTCTATCAATGCTATATTTCTGAGAACTTTTAAAATCAAATAATACCATGCATTTCGAGAGCACATCTCCTTAATAAAGGGCTTAAGCATTTAAGAGGGAGAAAAAAGAATGTAGAAAAACCATGGAAGAAATAAGAATAAGATATTAGAGATGATATTAAAAGATTGTAGACGCCCATCTGTCACGAAGCTGGGCAGAACTGAATAAAGCACACTGAATAAAGAGAAGAGCACTGGGGAGAGAAGGAGGATGGGTCCTTAAGGACAAGTGAAAATGAAAGTTCTGGGTTAAAAATTATCAGCACGCTGTAATGAATAGAGGAAAGCAGCAAGGGAAATATGTGTCCAACTGGAACACCTGAGATACAAGGTCCTAGAGATAATAAGCCAACATATTGGTATCTTATTAATAACAACAGGCGTCTGGTAACACCAGGCACATCTGGCAACTAATTAAAGAGGAGAGGGAAAACCATTTAATACAGGTGAATGATCTCTCTCCCTCCCCTATACACACATTGCTTGATTTCCTACAGTTAATATTTTGTGCTCTATAAGTGTCTCATGCAACCAAGCCATTGACAGTGGCTTGGTCTGCATTGAGAATGACCGGAGGTCTGTTCCTGGCTTCAGCTGGGGCAAACGTTAATGGAGGGCCAAGTTCAGTGTTGCAGTGAAAGGAAAAATGACTCATGGTCTCCAAGGAGCTGGGGAACTGAACCATGCACTTGTATGACCTTTGGGGCAGCAACTACTTTTAAGGAGTGTGAATCACATAGACTCTCAGGGACTCTGTAGAATAACATGTGTGTCCCTATCTTGGGTGTGACTAATCAGCTTCAAGCTTCTTGTTCCTTAATCAATTCTTGAATGGTTTGTGCTAAGTTCAGAAGCGGTATCAGGTACTCACTTGAAATGATGAGCCAATTGGAGAGGCCAGACCAAGTAGTTCCCACTGGTACACCTGGTAGAGGTAGCTGGGGGTAACAGGAATCATCTGCCAATGAGCAGTAAAGAGGGATGCACAAGAATGGGAGTTCTGCAATGGCCAAAGAGCCAGGACACATAGTTTCAGTCAGGAAAGGCACAATTTTTCCCATTACTATAGCAAATAGTGAGATGGTTGACTTCCCAAAGAAGAGATGAATTGGGACTCATGGCTCTAAAATATTAGGTGTAGAGCCTTTGTGACTCTGAGGCATCTCAGCGTATCGTATCTGGTTTTCAGCTCTTCAATCCATGAGGTTTCAATCATTGTCAGATTAAGCTCTGCTCTCTTAATTAAGGTATAACTTTGGGCATTTTAACAAAATTAATACGAGGAAATTGGATCATGCCTTGTTAAAGAGAGGAACAGCAAGGGAGGACAAAATACAAGTGGAGAGAGAAAAGATGAGTAAATGCAGTCAAAAATTGTACATATAAATTATATATAATAAATAATTTATCTATAATATAATTATAGTGGCTTGAGGGGATGAACAGGGTTGGGAAAGACAAGGAAGAATGATGGAAGGGGTGACTTGATTAGGATGCTGCTGAAAGCTAGTGACTCACACTTGTAATCTGAGCTACGCAAGAAGCTGAGAGCTGAGGATTACAGTTTGGAGCCAGCCTGGACAGAAATTACAGTCCAATTAGCCAGCAACTCTGTTCCCACCCCACTCCAAAAAAAAAATTGAATAACCCACAGGTGGAACTGTGTCTGAAGTAGTGGTTGACATGGAGATTGGAAACCCCTTTGTACAACTGCTTAAAGATATTAATTTAAAAATATGGGTTTGGCACACATTTTTCTCATATGTGGAAGCTAGATACAAAATAAAACTGGATGTAATAACCTATACAGGACCCTAGAGGAGGAATCAAAAGCTGAAACTCCTGTAACCATTTAAAATACTGTTTATTAAAATGAATTCCAAAAAACAGAAAAAAATATGAGTTTGGGGATTGAATTTCTGCATGATCTTAGGGGAGGATGGGAAGATGGGGGTTGGACAAACTGTCGACAAGGCATAGCAAAAGGTGAGGTGGACTTGATGTCCACAGGCCTGATGTGGCCTCAGGGATGAAGCGTGGAGGAGAGGGCATGGGGCAAGGGGTTTGGGCAACTGTGACACACACTTCATGATGCTGTTTTTGATTTTAATTGGGCACTCCACTTGGTGCTACTGCCTTTCATCCTTCAAGGCATCTCATTTCCCTTAAGCTAGCTTGCTCACACAGGCAAAGCCCAAACAAAACATGGTCAAGATCTAAGTGGATTTAGTATGCCCTTGTTTCTGGATGGTTGGGTAAATGCCAAGTAGTGGAATTGCTGGGTCATAGGGGAGCTCTATGTTTAGTCTTTTGAGGAACTGCCATACAGCTTTGCATAGTGGTTGAACGAGTTTACCAACAGTGTAGTAGTGATCCCTCCTGGCCACATCCCCTCCTAGCATCACAATTTTTCATGCCATGCATTACTTAAATAAATGAAAGCATTTACTTCATGTGACACATTTTATAGAGTTACACTTTCTTATGCTAATTCACAGACTTCAATTAAATTTGTTCCTTAAAAAACTGAAAAAAAAACCTGTGGTCAAGATCTTTAAAAAAATTGTTATTATAAAGGGGGATATTCAAAGGGGTTATGGTTACCTTAGTAAGGTGAAGAGTACATTTCTTTTTGGACATGTCACCTCTTCCCAGTGTTTTCCTCCTGTCCCCATCTGTCAAGATCTTATGAACCATTCACATACCCCACGACTTTGTCTTATGCAACTGAACTAGTTTTGCTATTGTTCATTACTGTTTTTTATTAAACCACAGAATCTCAGGTAATATGATCTACTTGAAGCTCTTTGTGAGGCCCACAAACATCTTGAATTCACAAGGCCAGCTGGAAAAGTGAAGATGATGCTCTCATTACCTAGCTGTACCACCTTGAGTGGGTAGACTGCTAGTGGTGCATTTCTTAAAGAATGAGTAAGACAGAACTCCATGATGCCAGGAACCTTTTTGTAGCTGCACAGAAGTCAGTTTGGGGGAAGGAAGTGAGTCTATTTGTTTGTTTTTGAAGTCTGGCCAAGTTCAAAGTAGCAGGGTATAAAATTAACCCTCAAAAATCAACTGCTAGGAGAGTCCTAGTGTGAGAAGTAATGCACCTACTACCTGATGAATGTAACGGTAACCCCTGTATACATTATCCTGACAATAAAATAAATTTTTTTTAAAGTCTGGCCAAGTTATTTTGAAAGAGATTCCTCTAATCTAGATCTAGAGCCTTTGGGTTAGTTAACCAAAGGCAGGGAGCTGGGATAGAAAAAATTTCGCCTTTTTGTTGGTATATAGCCCAAATGATAAAGGCCTTGTCTAGTGGAGTCAGAGTCACAGATCATGCAAATGGTCTGCCTTATGGCCATGCACTCCAATGGGCAACTGAAGTGGGAGAATGGTCAATATGATTGCTGGTATCCTGAAAAGTGTCAGGAAATAAGTCACTGAAGACAACAAAGCCAAGCTCTACAAGGAGGAGGGAATGTGCAGAGCAATGTGAGGTGGGAAAATGCAAAGACAATGGCTGTTCTCTTCAAGGCAGGAGCAGAGTAATTGTATACTGTTTCTAGCAGACAGGAAAGAATGGGTTTCAGGCTCTCCTGGCTGTAAATTTTGTGGGTTAATTGCTTCAACTCTTGGAGTCTCAGTTTTGCCACTAGTTGAAGGTTGTCTAGAAAAACAATGTATGAGCACAAATTCAACCCAATATAAGTTCCCCTTGCCTTCCATTCTCTTTCAATCTCCCTTTCCTTCATAGTTTAGGAAAAAGCAATGAAAATATTCTGGTTTTTGTTGTTGTTGTTTCTCAGCAAAACAATGTCAGTGAGCAACCTGTTTAGAACTTCAACCCTGAACAGTGCAAATATAAGTCACTTCCCTAGTTTTTTCCTAGTCACTTCCTCTGCCCCGTCAAATTGCTGAGCGTTGGTAGCTTTCAGGTCTCTCAAATATTACAATCAAATCTAAATTTATTACTTCAATCTCAATCTTGATTTAAATCTCTCATTTTTTGGGGGGAAGTAGAAGATAGTTTAAGGGGGTCGAATCCTTACTTCTCACAAACCAAGAAGAATGCCACTCAGTATTATTGCTTCGGTGTAATGGAAGAGCATGGCTGTTATTGTTATTCATATACTTTCTGTTACTATAACAAAATAACAAAATGATAATTTATTAAGAAACCTTTTTTTTTTCTTACAGATTTGGCGATCCAAGAATATGGTTCTGGCATTGCCTGGGTTCTGGTAATGGTTAGTGAAATCACAGTGGCAGAAATACTTAGGGAGGGATTCAGGCCACATGCAGAGTCTGATTTCCTATTTTCATGGGAATGAATCCAGTCTCCTGTGACCTACACAGTGCTCCACACAACCCGATTCCCTCACACTGCCACTCTGGAGAATGAACTTCTAGTCATAAAGTTTGGGACACAATTCTAACACCACCTAACCATCGCAGGATCTGATGGGGCAGTTGAAGGCACGTTTCTCATGCCTTTCAGCTTCTGGCAACTGTCTGTGGATAGGGAAGTAACTGGCAGTGGGGCAGAAGTATTCTTGCTTCTCTTTCTTTATCTCAGTCATGGACTATTTGTCTGGAGGTGCAGGGAAATCATTTTAAGGAGTACTGGAAATCATCTTTCTTCTGAGTTCTAACTAGACAACCCAAGCTATACCCACAAGAAACATGTCTGCCTAACTTATGCATCTCCATCCACAGTCTTAACTTCCTTTGCTTGTCTCCTGGTGATGGGGTAATGTGGTAAGTGCTCCTGGGAGGCCATTTGAATCTCTTTCTTCACTTCCAAGTGCCTGTGTTCTTTCTGAATTAGATTCACCCATCCTGGTGACACTAGGACTCCTGCTTTATTCTGCATGGTCTGGTTTGAGCCCCTACATCTTCCCATCTGTCACTCCTGGGATATCTACTCATTTGCCCAAGGCAGGCTAAGCTTTAGGGTCTAGAGTGAGCCTATTAGTGGCATGGATATTTAGGATGAAGGGGATGTGATCGAAAGAACAGAGAATCAAAGTCTGCATCACCAAGGGTAGAAGAAAGGCGTGCATTTCTGTTCAGGGTAGCAACAAGAAAGCCTCCGAGGGTACTGAAAAAGACAAAACCAAAGAAAATGAAAGTGCAGCCAGATGCTGGTGGCTTGCACCTATAATACTCAATACACTGGAGGTTTGGATATGAGGATCATTGTTCAAAGCTGGCCCAGGTAGGAAAGTTCACGAGACATTCTCAGAAGTTACCTTGTCTGCTCAAAGATTTGTAAGACCCCTTTCTGCAGCCAATCCTGTCCCATATCTGAGAGGAAAAAGATTGTCTAAGAGGACCAGAGACTGTTGAGTCAGTCAATAATCCTAACTACTCAGGAGGCTGAGATCTGAGGATCATGCGTTGAAACCAGCCTAGGCAGACAAAACTACGGAACTCTTATCTCCAATGAACTAGCAAAATGCTGAAGTGTAGTTGTGGCTGAAGCATACTAGCCTCAAACAACAACAAAAATCCAAGCAAGAACAGAAGTCCCTGAGTTTAAGCTCCAGTACTGGGGTAGAAAAAACAAGAACTGAGTAAAAAACCTACAAAATGTATAAAGAGGCAAGAAACCATTGGAAAAGACAGGCCCTTCTGCATTTCTCCACCCAGTCTGCTTCCCCTAGCTCACCCAGTGATCCAGACTGCCCATGCCCCATCAAATCTAAGTAGAATCATTCACCCAAGGTGAACTCGGTCTTCAGATCATCTATCTGAAGTCTCCCGTGTGACATAAAATGATAATTGAACAAATCTGTTACGACTTTTCTCCTCTTAGTCTGCCTACTGCCTTTTTAATTCATCAGACACGACAATAAAATCTTTCAGAAGGGAGGAGAGAAACTTCTGTGCAATGTTGTAGCCTGCTAGAGGTCAGAGGCCATGAAAATGATATCCTCCAGAATCTGAGGCAGGGACTGGGGCAAGCTACTGCCAATAAAGGTCTTAACATACCTCCCTCTGTCTCTTAAAGGAATTCTGTCTGTTCCAGGCCTCATTGCTTCTAAGCCCTTGTGGTAACCTTAGTCAGAGAAGTGGCTCTTTATCCTATCTGACATCCTATTTCCCCCACCCCCAACCCTGCACCCTAGGATATCAGCTCTGTGATACAGCCTCAGAGCTTGCTGAATGTCCAAGTCAAATAAATCCTTTGAAATCAAAGGGAAATTTGTTCCCCATTTAAGAGGCAAGCTCTTCAAACTGAGCTCAAATGTAGGGATTTAAAAAGAAATTCTGGTCTTTTTCCTCACTCCCTATGGAGGTGGTGCTGGAGGAAGCCAAGGCTCCCTGGAAAGTGGAGAAAGGGTCTTGGGACAGGTTCATCAAGCAAAGGTAACCTTTTAATATCTAAAGATATTATACCACTACATTTTCCTTTTTAAAGTTAAAGTTACATGTTTATTAATTTCCTCCAGAGGGCTTATTAAAATAGGAAGATTACAGTGTGAAATTTATTAAAGATGACTTTATAGATGGGAGCACCTTTTAAGACTCGGATATTAGACTCAATCAAAGGATAGATGCTCAATCCCACATAGAGATAAATTTTTCAGGAAATGGGCTCATGAGCTTCGGTAGTTCAAGCAAAGGAGCCCATGTCCTGTCTTTCCTGGAGTCTCCAATTTGAAGACTGTTCATGGCTGCCTTTCCACATCCTTCCCATAGAGAAGCCCTCCCATTGACTCTCTTTTAGGTTAAGCTTCTGGATAAATAGAGGATAAATAGAGCCCCAGTAAGAAGAGATGGGGAAGATGAAAGGGTTAAGGGCAACAGATGCCAATGCACCCAAGAACCTGTGGGAGGTTCTCTGCTTCTGCTGTCCTCAAGCCACAGTCTTAGCACAGACCCAGGGAATGCTTGTACGGCAGGCTTTAGTGTGGGGTGAAGTGAGAAAGTCTGGGCAGTAATGTTTCTGATAGAGCAAGTTGTGCTCCAGGGGACCAGGGGCAGGGAAAATGGGGGAATGGACTTTGTTCTGGTCCAGGCCTGGTTTGGGTGGATGCTGTGTCTGATTTGTTCTCTGCTCAGCCAGAAATGCCTGTCCCTGATTGCAGCAGAGGCTGTGACAACGAAGCAGGTTACGGGAAGTGGGGAGTGCCTTGACTCTTGAACAAAAGAGGATTGGACAGGTGGACATGTGTCATTCTTGTCTATTATGGCTCTGAGCAGCTAGAATCCTACTTAAAGTTAGGTATCACATTAGGATGTTTGACAAACCCTAAGGCCCAGCACCTGCTGCTCTGTGACCCAAGAGAAGCTGGGCTTCTTGACCCAGGCTCAGCCACTCTGTCTCGAATGGTCTACCTGCAGAAGGATGGTGTGGGAGGCCAGTGCAGCATCATTCCTCTGTCCTGGGAGTCACTGAGCAAATGGAATCAAAAGCTTGTTCAGCCCCCTCTTCTCTCATGCCTTCTGAAGACGAAAAAACCTCAAGTGTTCTCCAAATAGGAATGTTTTGTCCAATCCACATCCATCAGAACTCACTACAAACAGCAGAAACAGACTGAGATCCACTTAAAAGAGCCATACATAATATAAGAAATTAACTTTCTTGGCTAGTTCACTTTAGCACCACCATTTTTTTTCTCCCTGTGCCAATGTTGTCTCTGAGCTAGACCATGAGACACAGGGCCAAAGAAAAAAGTGTGGGTTTCTAGGATGTGGACACTATAGGGTGAGCAAGAGGAGAGCAGGTGGAGGGGTGATGTATTCATCAAGATGGGAAGCATCCTCATGGGGAGGAGACAGGGATTTAGAGAGCCTTTTGTCCTGTGGCTTAGTGCCTCCATGCTTTATGGCATGGCAGGTGGTGGCCACAGTGGAGGTACAGAAAGAATAGGAACATAGGAATGCTGCAGAGGAAGCCAAAAGCACAGCCAGTAGCACAGGGGTTCTCACCTCTGGTGATGGAAGAGAGAAAGCTTGGGACATTCTTTGATCCCAACTATCTATGTAGATGTGTAGGGGGAAGCTGACACTTCACAGGATAACTGAAGCCAACACCTGTATCCTCTGAGAACTTCTGGGGCCAGAGTGAGTGAGGCCCTTAAGTTACCCCCACAAAATCTAGGGGAGGCCTGGAGCACAGGTACACAGCTAAGGTCTCCCCACTATCACAAGAGCTGTCAGCCCACGTGATCTGGGCTGAAAAAACACACAGAGGGTAAAGTGCATGATAAACATTCGCTCTACTATCTGGTGTGTGTGTTGCCGGTACTCAGGCTTGAACTCAGGGCCTCATTCTTTTTTTGTTTTGTTTTGTTTTTACTCAGGGCTACCATTCCATCACTTGAGACAAATCTCTACTTCTAGCTTTGTGTTAGATTATTGGAGGTAAGAGTCTCACAGACTTTTCTGCCCAGGGTTTGGTTTTGGACTGTAATCCTGAAATCCTAGTCTTCTCCTGAGTAGCTGGGATTATAAACATGAGCCATCAGTGCCCAGCCCTGTGTAAATACTGGAAAATAGCTCTTTCTTTTCAAAATAGACTGAAAAGTAGTTTTATTAGATTTCCCCCCCTCTCCCCTCTAAGGTAGAATCTTACTATGTAGTCAGGCTGGCTTTAAACTCCTGATCCTCTTGCCCCAGCCTCCTGACTTCTGGGACTATGGGATTAGAAGCTACCCAGCCAATGGATTGAGATATATTGAATGCACAAGTTTAAAGGCACCTCTGCAGGTGTGAAAAGCTTAGGAAGAGCAGCTGAGTTAGCAGGAAGATGTATGTAAAAGATGAAAATAGGTGTGGAAAAGATACATGCTACTTTGTGTTGCAGTCTGAGTTGTAAGGCATCCTTTTTGATCCCATTGCATAAACAACATGAGATTGTTGCATGAAAATCAGGTTGATGTCCACAGAACTGCTGGGGGAAGGGGCTGAGGGAGGCCTGGGAAACCCTAGCTGACTGACCAATGGGAAGCAGCCCTCACCTCTGCCTTCTCACTGCTGGCTTTCTTTCTCTGCAGTTGGCCCCTGTTTACTTCTTGGGCGATAGAATGCCAGATACTGATCAGTTTGGTGCCAAGCTAATTTTCCATTAAGAGGTCAGATGCCCTGACTCCTAATTCTGACTTTTCGGAGGCAGAAATCTCAGTGGCTCAGCTTAATTTCGGGGTAGAGACCAGATTCAGGCAACTGTGCTCAAGTTCTTAAAAGGGCATGGAGGAAATGGTTCTGTGTTTACACCTCTGATCTCTTCTGCTTTGTTGGTCTTGTGTGCAAGGGTTAAGTGTTTAGACTGCTGCATACCACTCTGAGCCAGTATGCCTCGCTCAGGCTTGTTGTGCATATAGCTGAACAACCAGGGCTTGCTTGCATGGGAGACAGAATCCAGATCTGAGCTTCTTTTTTCAGTGGTAACTGTTTACACCTGAAAGTCAGGGAGGCATTTTGGCCAAACTCAGAATCATAAAAAAGCCAGGTAGCAGAAGAGAAAGTAATATGGGCACATGGGTGTTAGAAATAGCCCTGGATGTTGGGGTGTCGTGAAGAATAAGGATACCAATTAGAAAGGAAACTCTCAAGGCAAAGTTTACTTTTGCAGAAGAGTGCAGCATCAGCCAAGATTTTGTCAGGTAAACACACAGAGCAGGCAGGCTGCTCCCTTTTCATCCCTAACCCTCCAGGCCTCACCCCTCTCATCCCATTGGCTGAGCTTAGGTTCATAATCTGTTTAATTACCAGGATGTAACTAACATCCCAGGAGCATCTAACAGGATATCTTAATTAAGGGCTCAGGAAAAGTAATGTAAATTAATGTGCTGTAAATGTAATTAACAAAGGCCAAGCCACTTGGTCACAGCAGGAATCCTCTAGGAAAATCATCCTCTAAATATTGACAGAAAGGAAACAAACTATTTTGCTAGAAAAGATGCTTTTTCTCACGTTGGTCCATACCCATATTCTCCCCTAGTCACGTGGAGCTGGGCAGTGGGCACTGATGGCTCATGTCAGCAATTCTAGCTACTCAGGAGGCTGAGATCTGACAAAGAGATTCCTATGTCTCATTAACCAGCAAAAAGCTGGAAATAGAAGTATGGTTCAAATGATAGAGCACTAGTCTTGAGTGAAAAAGCTAAGCAAGAGCTCCAGGCCCAGACCTTAGCACCTACAGAGAGAGAGGGGCGGGGGAGAGAATGATATACATGGGACCCCTGAAGTCTTGGTATGTGTGACCTCACTGGACTGGGGACACCTTCCCTGGGGTTTGCTGCATCTTGACCTCCAGGAAAATGGGCTACATGAATGCTTTTTCCCTGGAGTCTACTTGGGCTGGTGAGAAGACCAGTGGACAGGACACCAGAGGCCTGGGCCTTAACAGTGATCCCAGCCAATGGGAGATATCATTATGGCTTGTGGCGTCTCACAGCTTCTGTTCGGGATGTCTTCTGATACTGTCCTTATGTTACACATGAGATGAAGGTAAGCTAGTAGAGTACTGGGTTCATTCTAGCTGGTCCTTTCCATACCCACTCACTTCTCCTCTCTTTGCTTCTCCAGACAGTGGTAAAAGCTCCAGCATTGGCAGAGAAAGTGCAGAAAGACCTTGGCTATTTAGACAAAAGAAGGGAACCATGTCATTGTGGGTACTATCCAAATTGAACAACATGCTCTTTCCTGGATACTGTCCACTGCTGACTTCTTATAGACCACAGAAAGGGTTGCTTTGGCATTTTGGATTTGTGATTCAGAATAAGCACCAGAGTCTAAGCTCTAGGCTGGTTTGACCTGACTTAGACCCTGGGGGTCAGGCTCATTCTTGTATTACCTTCATTTTGCTGTCCGCAAGCTGATCTCTGGAGCGGACAGAAGACACTCTGAAAGTTGGAATTCAGGCTTCAGGAATGAGATGCTTGAAGCCCCCTGGGGCTTAGTGGAATTCAAGATCCTAAAGAATGAGAAAAAGGAGATTTCATTTCTTGTCTACACCTGAACCTGTAAGAGACTTTCAGTTCTGCACTGCCAGCTGCCTGCAACACCAAACCCCCAGAAAGCAGTTTTACTGCATCAGAAAGCGATATATTCTCTGAAGTTAATGATCTGGAACAATAGATTGGCCTTGGTCAAAAAAATCAATTTTTATTATTTGGAGAAGGGGCTAGATAAAGTCTCCTTTTTCATGATCAGGCTCCCAGATGACACAATCCTAAATTATGGTTGTTCAAGGACAAAGCTTCATTTGGATCAAGATTTGGGCACATTCACATTTTTTTCCTTCTTTCATTAGTTCTTAAATCTTAAATCCATACTTGGTGATGATTCGTGTAACTCTCACTTAAAATAAATCAGTGAGATTTGGTTTCCAACTTAGAGAAGAGTAGACAGGCACTCTTGGATACATCACCGAGTGAATAGTTATTGAGCTGGTTGCTTGTTCCGTGTTGCTGCACTGAGATGCGCTTTGTAACATGGCTGAAACTAGAGCCAGGATCTTTATAGCCAATATGCCTCTGGCTTTTAATGTCCTAGAATGAGGGTAAGGAAAAGATAGTTGGCCACCTCTTTTTTTTTTTCTGCACTACTGAGTCTCTTGCTTGCTAGGCAGGTACTCTACCACTTCAGTCATGTCACCAGCCCCAAGCTTCCATATAACCAGGAAGAAGTTGAATACCAGAGGAAGTAGTCAGCAAAGTGGAACACTGCCAGGATGGTACCAGATGGGCCTTCTTGTGCCTGATGCTTCAGATAACCTCTTGTGGTTCCCTCTGGCTAAATAATTCTATTTATTCTTCCCCAGAGCCAAGAGTCACATTGTTATTCCTGAATCTTTTGGCTTCCTAGTAAACCCTTGGGGTCTCTCCTCCCTTTGCCTCCCAACTCCAGACTCTTAATTTTTAGATTGTCCATGAGTCAGTTTTGATCAGTTTGCTGACTTTGCTTCGCAAGTCCCTTGTTTGCCTGGAGTGCCCTCATTCCTTTGCTCTGAGGCAACTACGTAAAGGTGAAAGGTGATTCCCTCCCATAGTCTACAGCCCCTGTGTTAGACCCACATTCCAGAGATGGGCCCAGGATCATGATTGTCTTTCTCTTCAGACTCTGGGTTTATTGAGAACAGTGCTGATTATTCTCTGTGTCTCTAGAGCTCCCAGTAATGTCTGGCACCCTTGGGAAGGATTCCATAAAGATTCAGGGCAAGAACAAATACATCATTTTTTAAAAGGTGCTTTCCTACAGCTTTCAGCAAAGGCTGACCTTGACCTTTTCTGATTTCACATTTCTTGTTGCCTGCTCTGTAATTCCTTGGCTTTAGATTAAGGTCTGCTGTGTGTGGTTACAACTGTTCTCCCTTGCCAGCGGGAAACTCTGTTCCTTCTTGGGACCATAGCTCAGTGCCTAAGATAAGATTTCCTTGGTATTTGAATTTCTCTGGGGAGATTTGCGCGTGATCAGAACCACCTCCAGGAGGAGGAGCAGCATGTACTTACAATGAAGTAACTTCAGCCTTAACCAGTCCATATCTTGGTAGCTGATCGGCCCGAGCACTGTCCTTGGACTTTCTCAAGGCTCTACCACTTGAGCCTCAGCACCACTTCCGGCTTTTTTCTATGTATGTGGTACCGAGGAAATCCCATGTGCAAGCAAGTACTCAGCTTCCCATGTATACTTCAAGTGTCTATTTTCTTCTGTTCTTCTCTCTTCCTTGAATACTTGCTGGTTATTTCTTATGAGAGGAACCTCCATTCTCTCTCCTCCCTGCCCTTCTTCAGAGCCCCAGTTTTCACCCCATCTGTGGCTTCTCACAGCTCTCCAAATGGCAATTCTCCCTCCCCCCATCCAAGGGCCTTACTCTACAACCTATTCTTCATTCTTTCTGCATCAAAGTGGGCCCTGTGCTAGGAAGAAATGGGAATCACATCTTGTGATGGCTTTTCAGGTAGGACCCCCCCTAGCAGTTCAGCCTGCCTGGGGAGCCTTCCAAGGTGCTCATGAAAGCTGCTTTCAGCTTCTGTTTGCAGTCATTTTATCACACTGCAGGCTGTTAGAAGATATCAATCTAGCTAGTCTTCCATCTAGCTAGCCTTCATTTCCTTACCATTTACTTTCTCCTATCTTAGAAGCCCATGGGCAATCCATGCATATAAATCCTGGGGCAAGGAGAGGTTTTTCTGGATGGAGAGAGAAGTAGGCTAGACCTCAAATTCTAGTTTGGGTGTGTTGAAACTCGGGGTATGAGTAGATGGTGCAGACCTGTAGTTTTGATCTTTTTTTGCATACATATATTTAACTTTTATTTTAATTTTTTCATATAATTTTTATTGTAATTATTAGAAGGGTTATATTATATTCACCAGATAGAAGGTGCATTACTTTACAAACATTGATACCATTTCTCATGTCTTGGTCCCCATTTCCCTCCCCCCACCCCGCTCCTCATCTTGTTTTCCCCTCTTCCCTATCCTATTTCAAATAACCAGATAAGCATATATACAATATATCAGATAACAAGGTAAAATACTGTAACAATATGAGATAACCAAGGGACAGCAAAAGAGATGAGAGATAACATAGTACATTAAGGACAACAATCACTCCTTATATAGTTTTGTTTTTGTATCTTGGAGTTCCTTTCATTTAGCATCATACTATATGGCCTTATGTATCTAGGTTTTGCTCTATTGTAAATCTCTGCTAGGAGAGCCCAAAGTTTCTACTGATTATGACAAATGAGGGAAACCATTGAGCCTATGTTCCTTTGAGTCTGGGCTTACTTCACTTAATATGATTTTTTCTAAGTCTTTCCTTTTCCTTACAAATGGGGCGTTGTCGTTCTTTCTGACAGCAGCATAGAATTCTATTGTGTATAAATACCAAGTCTTGTTAATCCACTCATCAAATGAGGGACATCTGGGTTGGTTACATATCTTTGTTATGGTAAATAGTGTATAGCTTTGATCTTTAGAGGCTAGTTCTATGGGTTTATTGAACCTGTCTATTTAAACCCTCTCTTCACTACTGCGATTTATACAAATGATAATGAGATACAAATAGGTTGTATAGCAAGAAATTTATACCAATTGGTTTCTTCAAGATGCAGAATAGAAGGTCAAGGGTGGATCCCATTGCTGAGTAGACCATGTAGAAGGGCAAGTATGCAGCATCAGTGCCAGGGTTTCAGGTTTAAACCGCAAGCAGAGAGAGAAAGATTGCCGATGGTGATGTCATAGTCTTGGTGGGCTTTCCACTATGGTAGCCACCCACTTCCTGACACTTGGTGACCTATCTGTGAGTCCACTTAGATTTCTCATCATTCTTCATGCCCTGTCCTTCTGGCTATTATGCCTGTACCCTAGGCATTGTGTGTGGATTCTGTTTGATAGGGAGTTCATTTTCTTTATCATTGTCCCATTCCCATTTCCACAGCCAACTTCTGTTTACAGATATGCCTCTTTTCAATGTTTCTAATTATCTTACTCTTTTGGAAGACCTTCTGCTATAGGTAACTGTTTTTTTTACATTTATTTTTATTGTAATTAATAGAAGGGTTACATTATATTCGCCAGATAGAAGGTGCATTACTTCACAAACATTGATACCCTTTCTCATGTTTTGGTCCCCATTTCCCCACCCCCACCTCAGCCCCTCATCTTGTTTTCCCCCTTTCCTATACTGGTTCCCCTCTTCCCTATCCATATAATGTGTGATGGTTGGCCTTAATGTACTTTGTTATCTCTGATCTCTTTTGCTGTCCCTTGGTTATCTCATATGGTTACAGTATCTTACCCTGTTATCAGATATATTGTATATATGTTTATTTGGTTATTAGGTAACTTTATACTTAACTTTATACTGCAGTAAAGTTGGCATGCAACTCCTATTCCAATCATTCTCTCTATTAATTACTTTTATTTAGTGAAATATAAATTTACTTGTAATGATGTCAGTTATAATTCTTCTAGATTGGGGAGTCTCGGTTAGGAACAAGCTGGGGGTGGGCATTTGGAAGGTGTTTTGTTTTATGGGAAGATCCACAGATTAGGAAAGTATTTTCAATAGATGTTGAAGGGAGGAGTCATGGAATATGCTAATCAAGTAAAGAAATTCAAATAAGAGGGAAATTTTTAGACTAGATGACTATGAATGGGAAATGTGCCTTACCAAATATTTATGTTTAGAAATACGTTGTATTCTACCACAACAATGTTCATTGCAGTATTATTCACCATAGCAAAAATATGGAACCAACCTAGATGTCCCTCAGTTGATGAGTGGATCAACAAGACTTGGTATTTATACACAATGGAATTCTATGCTGCTGTCAGAAAGAATGACATTGCCCCATTTGTTAGGAAATGGAAAGACTTAAAAAAAATCATATTAAATGAAGTAAGCCAGACTCAAAGAACATAGGCTCAATGGTCTCCCTCATTTGTCATAATCAGTAGAAACCTTGGGCTCTACTAGCAGAGATCTGCAACAGAGCAAAACCTTGATACATAAGGCCACATAGTAGGAAGCTAATTGAAAAGACCTCCAGGATATTGAAACAAAAGCCATATAATGAATGATTGTTGTCCTTAATATACTATGTTATCTCTCATCTCTTGTGCTGTCCCTTGGTTATCTCATATTGTTGCAGTATCTCACTTTGTTATCTGATATATTGGGTTTATTTGTATTTGGTTATTTGAAATTGGATAGGAAGGGGGAAAACCAAGATGGGGGGGCGGGGGTGTTGGAGGGGAGGGTAATGGGGACCAAGACATGTGAAAGGGTATCAATATATGAGAATTAATGCACCTTCTATCTGGCAAATACCATGTAACCCTTTTATTAATTACAATAAAAAAGATAATAAAAAGAAATACGTTGTATTTTTGCAACTGATGTATATGAGATTATTTAAAAACATTTGAAAATTGTTTATTATGAAATCTTTATTTTGAGGGGTACTAATTCTGGGGCTTGAACGTAGGGCCTGAGCACTGTCTCTAAACTTTACAAGGCTTGTATTCTTTCACTTGAGTCACAGTTCCACTTTTGTTGCTTTTTGGGTTTTTTTGGTGGTTATTTTGAGATAAAGAGTCACAGACTTTCCTGCCAGCCTGGTTTTTGAATCATGATCCTCAGATCTCAGCCGCTTTGAAACTCATACAAACACAAGTGAGGAGGTGCCTTTTGTGTACTCGTCCATCTTTTGTTTTTACTAGTCCTAGGGCTTGAATTCAGGGCTCAGGCATTGTCCTTGAGCTTTCTCGAGGCCAGCACCCTGCCACTTGAGTCACAGCACCACTTCCAGATTTTTCTATGTATATGATACTGAGGAATTGAATTCAGGGCTTTGTGCATGCTAGGCAAGCACTCTACCACTAGGCCATGCTCCCAGCCTCATTATCCAACTTCTGTAATTATCAGATATAACCAACTTTTATTCATTTGTTTCTCCAGGTTTATTTTTAAACAAATCTCATGTAAAAGATTTGATTTATGAAGTAACTACTAAAATAAGTATTACATCAAATAATTTACATGTATATAGATATAATATTTAAGAACTGAATAATCATTTTTTATCAGAGGTTAATGAATATTTTCATTTCTTGGGATGTTTAATAAACAAGTGATTTTTTTTTGTTTATTTTGGTGCTAGACTAAGGACTTGAATTCCTGGATACTGTCCCTGAGGTCTTTTTTCCCCCCCTCTCAAGAGTAGCTCTGTACCATTTGAGATTTATTTATTTTAAGTTGTGGGGCTTTAACTTAGGGCCCGGGCACTGTACTTGGACACTTTTTGCTCAAGGCTTGTGCTCTGCTACTTGAACCATAGCACCACTTCTGGCTTTTTCTGTGTATGTGGTAATGGTGAAATCAAACACAGGGCTTTGTGTATGCAAGGTGAGCATGCTACTGCTAGGCCATGCTCCCGGCCCTTTATTTACTTTTTAATGCTTACTTGGAGATCAGAGTCTTATGAACTTTCCTGCTCAGGCTACCTTTGAACTGTAATCTTCAGAGCTCAGCCCCTGGAATGGTTAGGAATATAGGTATGAGGTGGTGTCTGTCAGGTGATTTTTATTTTAATTTTTTTGTAACTTATTTGAGTTAGAATGCAATGAAACCTTACAGCTGAAGATTGAGTCACCATTTTATATTCACAATATTTCATTACGAAAGAAACTTGACTATCCCTCTTGTAGCAGTTTCCAGTCTGTTTGTCTGTGACCATCCTCATGGGACTGATCACCTGATCTGTGTAGTATGTTTAACAGATCTAGCAGCAACACCAGACTCAGGGAAATTTGTTGGGTAGCTTTTATTAGGAGACATGTAATACCAGATTGTTTTTCTTCCTTGATTAGTTGTTTGCAACATGCTAACACTCTAGTTTACCAACTTCTTCATGTCTAAGCTAGAAAATGTCTACAAAGGGACATTTCACCTCCTTGGCTACTAAATTACTCTGCCATGTAGTTAAAGTAGAAAGGAGAATGGACGACTGATTCTCTTTATTCAAAGCAATAAGTGAATGCTGTAATGTCTTCCAAAGATAGTCAATGGCTTTTATTTTCTTCTACTACATATCACCATGAACTTGTGTGTTGAAGCTAATCTGATAGTTATATCAACTTGTCATACTCTCATACTTGATATGTTTCAACTTGTTGTAACTGTTCTCCTTATTGATATTAAAATGGTCATATCTTAGCACAGGAAAACTTAGCCCAATGGACTTCTAGGTTCCTGATGGGGTACATTCATCTTCCTTGTGCCTTGCTCTATCTAGAATGTGTCATGTCTCCTAGGAATCTGGCTCCTTTCATAGAAAATGGCATTTGGAGATAATCCGCAGAGAACTATAGATGCTCATTGGTGTGGAGTTGACTATTATTTCTAGACATTGGGAGCAAACAGAGGTAGGAAACACATACCCATTTTTCACTGAAATGTATCATGAATTTCTAGTGATATTTTCAGTTTGAATTCTGGATTGTTGAGTTCTTATTTCACCTTTGCCAACCTCACTGAAGGAGGTTCACCTTTGTTAACCTCATTCTGAGTCTTCTTTCTCTCATACTATAAATCCCAAGGTTTGCTGACATGAACAATTACATACATGCAACAGAGACTGAGTGTTTAACATTCTGGCAGTCACAAGGCAGAACATTGATCTGTAGATTGAGCTGAGGAGAGCAGAAAGAATGACTACATATGTTTGCCAACAAGTTTGATTTGCAGAGAAAGAAGACTTAAAATAGGGAAAACTCCTGGACAGTTGTTATCTGTAGTTTATCCTGCTGGCTGGATCCTGGTCACCCAGTGCTTGTGAATCTATCTTCATACCCATCAGCTTCATGTAGAGGAAGTGCTGCCCGGACAGTGGAGTTCATGATGCTGGTGATTCTAGTGGGAGTGAGTTTCTCATGGCAAGGCAGACTGGCTCCTCCAATAATCTTGCTGTCCTTCCATGTGACCAAAGAATGTTGAACTTATCCACCACTGAGGAGTAGAATAAATTGGGTGCATCTGTATCTCCCACCATCCAGCTACGGTATTTGCTTCATAATGCCAGAATATTCCAATCAAAACTGTCCCTGTTGTTTCCCTTTCCTTCCCTAATTCAAATAACCATATAGACAATATACCAGGTGCCAAAATCACATACAGTGACAAGGGAACCAACAAAATGGTGAGACAAAGGGTGAACTAGTGTCAACAGTGATACAAGACAGTACGTTGGAAATGAACTTTACAACTTGGCTGGGGGCTAGGGAGAGAGGGAAAGTGGGAGAAAAACAGGGGAGGGAATAAGCATGTTTGAGATGACATAAACTCACTACCTTACATATGTAACTGTAGCATTTCTGTACATCACCCTGATGATGAAAATAAATAAACACATACATACATAATACATACATACATAAAAACCAACTCTCTGTGTTGCTTCTCTGTGGCTCACCTCCATCTGCACAGGTGTCTTTAGGTTTTAGTTCCTAATTCTATTAAAAGAAGCCAATATTAATAAGGTATAGGACAATCACCCAGCTATATTTGCATGTACTAAGCTTTTTTCTCTACTCACAGCTTTCTTAGGTTTCCTTTGAGGGAGGAGGAACATCTATTGCACCTTGTTGCTTTGCTGGCAGGGTCATCATTCACTAATGGCAATGTGCAAAGTGGGAAATCTCCTTTGGCACTTTCCAATTACACTCCAGTGTATATTGTAGAGAGTTCCTCTGTATCACCTGAGGGTGGTCATTGCATGATGACCAGACAATAATAAGAGAAACAATCATTGATTACATGTTCCTGTCCTTGTGTTCCCTGTAAATAGATCCAAAGGCAGTATGGGATTCAGAGGAGATTTGTTAGCAAAGGTGATAGGTGACTGCTACTAGGAGATACTGAATGTTGTCTGGTTATTTCTCTTCCATGAAGAGTAGCCGTCGATGTGCACAGACCAGGCACATTAACTCATGGTTGATTGCAACAGACTGACAGACTAGTTTACAATTTTCTTCATTTAGAAGCTGGAAAATGTCTCCGGAGGAAAAAAAAATTTCACCTCATTGACTATTGGATTTGCTTTGTGACATAGATTTGCCTTATAACATATGAAGTAATTGGAAGACCGGCTTGGGCTCAACCTTAAGTCAGATATTTGAATCGGAATTATTAGACATCTACTCTGTGGAGTTTTGACACTGTCCTCACTAATAAGAAAGTATTAGCTTAGACTTTCTTTTCTGTTGTCATTGTGTGGGTTGTCAGGACCCTGGGGACTGGGGAATTACCTGTATATCCTTTGTTCCTGAACAGGGTATCATTTCAAAGCTTCAAAACACTATATTTTTTCCCAACATAAAAGTAACAGTAAGGTTGGAGCCTTAATTGCCTGGTATATATTGACTCTGTTTTATGAACTAGGCCATTTTGAACTGTGCAGGTGACACTCTGTCAATGCAGTGGTATGCCTTGAGATAGAATGGAAACGGGTTCTGATGTTGCCTCTGACTAGCTGGGTGACCTTGGATAAATCAAACCTGACATTTCTATCTATGAACTACAATGCTAACACCTACCTCAGAGGGTCCTTGATGTTCAATTGATCCGTGGTGTTCTACAGGTCTCCACTCAGTGGATAGGACTTTCCTTCACAATCTGTATTACCACTTGGATTACTGAAGAACCCTAGAAGTGAGGTGAGTCCTTCCTCCTTTTTTCGTGCTTTTCTTTCCTTTTTTCTTGTCTGTCCCTCCTCTCCCATCTTTTTTCCCTCTACTCTTTGACTTCCTTTCTCTTATTCTGTTAATTTCCCCTCATCCTCCCTTCATCCCCCCATCCGGTCCCTTCTTCCTCCACTGAAGTTAAACAGCACCAAGTAACAACACATCAGTGATGTGAGTCTTGCTATGATTTCATTCAAGCAGCAATGTAGCAATGTTTCCAGCCCTGGGGATATCCAGCTCTCTGAAAATGAAAACAGATTAAATGCCATGTCTCCCCTTTATTAGAGATTCAATAAATTTGGCAGGAAAATGGTTGTTATTCTGAGACTGGACATTCCATGACCAATATGTGTAGGTTGGAGCTCCTCCTCTATGTGTGGGACAGTGGCTGACTCCTTGCATTTCCAATGTTTTATTTGTCCCTTTTATAGAAAGAGTTTCTTTTACACCTGGGCAAAAAGTTGAGATCATATCTACACGTAAATTAGGCAAAAGAATCTGAGAAGTTTAGCTAAAAATTTCCCATAAATAAGTGAAAACATGTTCCCTTCTTATGATAGAAACAGCAAATGTACCCTAGAGCACGCAACCAGCTGACTGTCAGCTTGCAGTTTCTGGCCATGACTGTAGTAGTTCAAGTCCACATACATTTTCTTTTTGCCAGTCTTGGGCTTGAACTCAGGGCCTGAACACTGTCCTTGGACTTTCTCAAAGCTAGAGCTCTACCACTTGAGCCACAGTACCACCTCTGGCTTTTTTCTATGTATGTGGTATGGAGGAATTGAACCCTGGTCTTCGTGCATGCTAGGCAAGTACTCTACCATTAGACCAATCTCCCAACCCCCCCCCCGCCACACAATTTTTATTGTATTGGAAATTCTCAGATCTGATCTGCAGAAGGATAGATTCCTAAAAATAAATCTTACATACCAAGCTTGGGTGATGCACCTTTTATTTTGCCGAATGTAAGCATTAGAAAAAAAATCCAGCCAGGTGCTGTTGGCTCACACATGTAATCCTAGCTACTCAGGAGTCTTTGATCTGAGGATTAAAGCCAATCTGGACAGGAAAGCCCAGAAGACTCTTACCTCCAATTCATCACCAAAAGAGCTGGAAGTGGTGCTGTGGCTCGGTGGTAGAACACTAGCCTTAGGCAAAAAAAAGAAGAAAAAAAGAAAAAGTAAAAAAGCACAAGGAGTATTATCCAACAAGATGTGCACTCATTACCTGATTTATGTAACTGTAACTGCTTTGTGTATCCCATTTATAGTAACAATAAATTTCCTTTTTTTAAAAAAAAAAGCACAGTGACAGCACCCACATGCTCAGTTCAATTCCCATCTGTCACTACCATCATTTAAACCAAATAAGTGACTTCTTAATGACAAAATCAAGGTCTCAGTTTCAGAATGTAGGGTAGAATGTAGTAGCACAGGAACCACAGGGTTATCTGAGCTTGAAGGTGAGAGGCTCAGGAGGCCATTGGCAAGAGTAGAGCTGATGTGGGTTTTGTCCATGATTTATCCTATGTAATATTCATGTATGGTCTTGTGTGTTGTGTGTGGTGTACATACATGCTATGTGTAGGTTCTACTCTGAAAAGGATGAAATCAATGATGTTTGGGGGTGCATGCATAATGGAGTTACCAGTGCTTGTTTGCCTACCCCCCCCCCCCCCCCCCCGCACTTCTTCCTGCCCTCTGGGCAGACAACACCTCCCAGGTAGAAGCCAAGAGTGCTTGTTGACAGCTAGGACTTCTGGAAACATATAAACACCAACTCAACTCCCCAAGAAACTATATGGTCCATGGCATGCAAAGAAATGTCTGTAGAGAAATCTCGGTGTGGTTTCAGCTTCCTGGCAGGACTACCTCCAACTACAGGAAGCACTCTTACTAGAGCTAGTCCATCTAGGGTCCTCAGGCTGAAAGCAACCTCTGTTCCTGGGTCTCGTGCCTGCTAGACCCCACAATTTTTTTCTCAGTAAAAGCCTGTGGCTGACAGCTCCAGGCAGAGACTTCAAGAGATAGAGGCCATGTACTTCTCCTGAGGCACTTTTGACACAGAAACCTCAGCTACTGTCAGACTCTGCTGGCAGAAGTTCCTCCTAACAGCATCGCTCACAAAGCAGCCACTCCCTTGTGTTTCTTAGGAGGAGCAAGGAGTCTGGTGAGGAAGCCCACACGTTGGTATATCTACCTTTCATTGTCCTTCATGCATCTGACCCTAACATGGCGTTAGGTCATGCTGACAGGGCAGGAAGTCTTCTATTCTGCCTAAAGTCTTTCCCTCTCCCACACACTGTCCATCCTGACACCAAACTCCATTATCAACCACTTCAGCAGAGATTGTCAGCAATGGCAGGTGTCTCACCTGTGCCAGGCCTGAAGCAAGATGGAGCAAAGGGTAAGAACGCAGATAGGAGGGAGAGCACTCGGAGTGATATTACATCGACAACCCTTGAGAGAGCATCTGGCCTTGTGTGCCGAGCCGGGCCCATTTCACTCAAATGGCCTGCAAACTAAACAAACCTCTGCCCAATGCACTGCAAGCTCACAATCAAGTGAGCCTGGTGTTGGGGTAGGAGCTGCCCATCAGGGTCTCGGCAGGGAGCGAGGCCTGTGTGTAATCACATCCATCTTCTCCAGGGTAGATGATGAAGACAAAAGGAAGCTCCATCTGACCATGGAGGCGGCGACCCTCGGATCCCCAATCACTCCCCAGGACTCAGCAGAGAGAAGCTTCAGATTATAGAACTGGACAGAGCCACTGAGATACACTGGACTTATTCTGAAACCATTTGACAAAATGAGAATAACATGTGACGGGAATCTCCATATTCACCATAAAGTTATCTCATCCTTGCTAAATGTTAAATATCTATAAATTTCTAATACATATAATATTTACATATTATAATATATAGTATATATGAAACATATCTCTATATATTTAAAGGTCGATGGCAAGGTACAACATTAACACGGAGGAGAAGGGGGAAATCAAGTGATAGTTGCTATATTACTAGCACATCACTCACATATGTGATATATAAACATACATTGTATACACACACCCAACATATTTGCACACCACATATACAATACTCATATGTCCTGCACATGTTTTCACTTACATTTGCTCATCCTATGTACACACAAACCATACACACACACACACACACACACACACACACACACACACACACACACACACACACTTCTTCTTTCTTCTTCCTCCTTTGTGTTTTTGGGGGCTGGCCTGTCTGTTGTACAACTTGAGAACCCCTACTCGCCCCCAGGAAAACCAAGTGGCATAACTCTGGGTGACCTTTCAGCCCAAAGTCAGTGGGCAGACAGATGTTTGCAGCTGGCAGTGACACTGACATCTTGAAAACCATGAATCCAGACAAAAGGGAGTGATATTTTCTCTCTAAGATTTAAATTTAAGACGTTATTTCACAAAATGGTACTCTCCTCCACGAACAAACAAATAGCTAAGGCGATAAACAAGCAGCTCAGGCAACAAAGAAATATGCTGCACAGATAAATGGCAGGGGAAAGAAACTTTTAAATATGTCTTCAGCCACAGTCTGTAAATGTCTCTCAATGAGTTATCTTGCTCCTCAGGGAGTGTAAGTAAAGCCTTTCAGAAAGACAAGGAAACTATGAATGAGGAGACAATCCAAAATTTGCTAAGATGCTATGTGATGTTCTGTACATGAAAACAATCCCCTTTTTGCAACAGAAACAAGCATACAATCTGTCTTAAGAGAATATTTTTTGTTCTACTGTATTGCATACATATGTAATATATATTAATACTGATTTTGGGGGCAGGGCTCCTGTAAATTGTGTGCTGCCTTGTGTGCTGGTGAGCCAGTGTCACCAGCTTGTCTGTTTATTTAGTCTAGCTCTTCTCCTGGAGGACTTGTGTTTCTGGAGCAGGTAATCTTCATCAGGGGTTGTTTCATTTCAGCCTCTGGGGAAAGGTCTTGGTCCCTTCCTGGTGTCCTCTGGAGAGAGAAAGGGGACAAACAGCTAGTGAGCAGTGGACTCAGCATGGCACCAATTTAGGTACAGTGGGGAAATGGGAGAAAGTGTCACCTCTCAAAATACTACAGGATATAAAATAAGTACAGGCCTTTTGACTGTCTAAATGGAAGTGGTATGTATGGGGACATATCTTCATCAGAAAAGAAGTTAGTTTCTCATCAGGAAATATTTATTTATTTATTGTCAGTACCAGGACTTGAACTTAGGACCTAGGTACTGTCCCTCAACTCTGCTGTTCAAGGCTGGTGCTCTATCACTTGAGCAACCGCTTCATTTCTAGCTTTTTGATGATTCTTTGGAGTTAGGGTCTTAAGGATTTTTCTGCTTGGGCTGGCTATGAAGTGTGATCCTCAGATCTCAGCCTCCTGAGCAGCTACGATTACAGGCCTTGACCAATGCATCGTGGTGAGTAGGGGACTAGTTTTGAGCTAAGTTTTTGAAATTTGGACCCTGTCTTTAGTTTCTTTTTCTTTACCAGTTTGTGGCTGACTCTACAATGCCATTTTGACCATTTCTGGACAAAGCTGGACCTGCATTGTGTGAACCTTTTTTTATGTGGCTTTTTCTCCTTGGCGGTAGTGGGAAGTGAAAGACATTTTGAGTCCTAAAACCTCAACTGTGCTAGAGTGGACAGAAACAACGATGTCATAAAAGTGCGAACGATGGCGTGTCTGGGACAAATGAGGGCTCAATAAACCTCAGTGAGGGTGGAAGGGAAAGGATTTGCAGCAGAGAAATTAAAAAAGAGCTGCCACCAGCCTGAGAAGCTTTCTGCCTTCCCAGGGAGGCCAAAGAATGTACAGCTCCACAGAACAAAGAAGCACCATCAGGAAGCCAGCACAGCTCCTCCTTGGGAACTGTGGCTCTCTAAAGAGCCATCACTTCTGCTCTGAGTTTTGAGGATGTTCTAAAAAACAAAAACAAAACCAAAAAAAACACAGAACATTAGCTAGAAAAGTGTTTTGGGAGAAAAGGGAAGGAGATAATTTCTGCACAAACAATAACTGGCCTTGTAGCTTAGCCCATTTGGAACCAGTGGAGAGAGAAAGATTGACTTTTGCAAACATAAAAAGTGATGCCTCTAATCTTAGCAACTTCATGAGATCTGAGGATTGTGTTTCGAAAGCCAGCCTGGGTAAGAAAGTCTGTGAGATTTATTTTATTTTATCTCCAGTTAACCATTTAAAAATCCAGAAATTGTTCTATGGCTCAAACGGGAGAGTGCTAGCCTTGAACAACAAAAAAACTCAGGCGTTGAGTTTAAGCCCCAGGTCCAGAACAAAAACCAATAAAAAGAGTTCCCTGCTGGTGAGGAGGAACATTTATGTATGGATTATTCCTAAATCTTAGGGGTGAAATTCTGCAGCAGCCCTACTGTGTTCTTGTAGGAGTGGATGCAGGCATCTTTTCTTGGTTGCCACTGAGGTACCTTCTGCTCAGAAATCCAGAGGACGCAAGACAGGGGGCTTGGGGAAGATGCTTTAGGAATGAATGAACTTCTTCAAGTGCTCTATTCAGGCTTTGACACAACTGTCCTGTTCATCTTGAGATGCGGATTTGGGCCCAGAACTGGCAGGACTTTGTGTATCTTGGGGAAAACTCGATCTCTCTTTAGTTTGGAGTTTATTTCCAGAACGTGCCCACTCCGAGTTATGCCACCACAGAATCAGGAGGAGCCCTCTTCTCTTTTTATGAAATAGACAAAAATCTGGAACAAATCTAAAATCTGAGTTAAATATATATATTTAATGGAAAAATTCTCAAGCTTCTGAACTTGGCAGAGAAAATGAGAATAAGAAAGTTTCTAATTGAAGGGAGAAATGACTTTGGAGTGACATTTACATTCATGGAAGGCAAAGATGGAGGAGTGCAGATGTCTCTGGGCCAGCTGCAACCATGCTGGCCCAGAGCTCCTGCTGTCTCTTTCTGTCCTTGGCAGTGGTGGTGCTTGTGTTTATAACAGCTTGGCACCTCCCAGAAGCAACAAAGACATGGATGTCATCTCGGTGTTCTTCTAGAACCCTATCTGGGTGGTTATCTAACTATCTTCTTTTTTTTTTTTTTGTTGGGGCAAATACATTTTATTCAGTCCTGGCATCAGACTGGCTGAAGTCCTGCTGTGGGTGCCAGTGCCCCCAGAGGGAGAGATTCTCCCAACTCAGCTACGAGACTAGTTCTCCAAGACCACAGACAGTGACATCTCTTCACTCACATGACATTTTTTTTCATAGTCTTTTTGTTGTTTTCTTAAAAAAAGAAAAAGAAAGAAAAAAAAGGAAGAAAGAAAAGAAAGAGCGCAAGAAAGGCCCAGAGCCGGAGCACCAAGCTTAAAGGAGGCAGCTGGTGGCTTTGTCAGCGAAGGGAACGCGTGGGGCAGAGCCCTCCAGAGACCCTGGGCAGGGACCCCGAGGACTCTGGGACCGTTTGTTCCTGAGATTTGTGTGTGTGAATGAGAATGTGTGAGCACCCAGAGGGTGAACACACGCCGGTGAGATACAGGTAGTGAGGGCAGGGGGTGGAGGGAGAGGCCAGAGGGGGCTGGGGCTATGGGGTGAGAGGGTTAACAGCGTGGGGGCAGGGTTCCCACGGACACCCTGAACTGGACACGATTTCCTAACAGCAGCGCATCCTTATTTAACACAGGAAAAGGCTGGGATGCAATCGGCCTACGTCCACTCTCCTCAACTCATCCTTATCCGGTCCCCCAGGATGGGGACGATGGTTTCTTTCAAACCACTTTCCTGCTGCTCCAAGCTCCTACCACCAGCGTGCCTCAGTTTCTCCCACTGAATACTGCAGCTGTGATTGTGGATGGATTTGGGTGATTGGAAGGGACAGTTGTTAGGGAGGAGCCCGGGCTGAGAAGGTGCCCTGAGGTGATAGGGCGGTTCCCAGAGTGGGGGAGGGAGCAGCTGGGATTGGTGGGTGCATCAGCTCAACAGTTTTCTGAGAAAGTCCCTTTCTTTCTCGGGACTCTTAAATCTCTCGGGGGCAAGTAAGTAGGGATGTCTGTGGGGACCCAGTTTGGCTCTAAAGGCAGTTGAAGCCAAGGGTGAGGTGGGCGTGGGCAACCCCATGGGGAGGGGAGCACATGGGCTATTAGGTGAGTTTCAAGCTCAAACTAACTCCACCCGGGCAGCTCTCTCCCTTCTCAGTGCTCCTCCCATTAAGGCAGTGACGCCCCGTCGGGTTGAGAGGGAGCCATGGGCTCTGGGATCAAAGGATCGCTCCACACTCGCCCCCCGCCCCCTTTCCCCCAGCAAACGGCAGGAAGCCGGCATCTGGCCGGGAGTCAGCCCCCTCCTCCCAAGGAGCACTAGGCATGCGCAAGCGCAGGAGGGCGGGCCCAAGCGGAGGGGCGGGGCGTCGTGCTGGGCGGGGGGTGGAATGAGCGCGCCCCACCTCCGGTGGGGGAGGGGCCGGGGAGGGGCCAGGGAGGGCCGCCCCTCAGGATCGCCCCGGAACCCCAAAGGCAGGCTAGGCGAGGGCGGAGGGAATCCAGAGCGAGTGAGGGAGGGGGGCGTGTCCTCCGGCCACGAGGAAGGGCGTGAGCAAGTAGGGTGGGGGGGAGAGGAGAGGGATGCGGTCCGTAAAGGGGGGCGAATCAGCGTCGGAGGAGGGGGGGCTGGCTGCTGGTGGCTGTGCGGGTGAGGACTGGATGGGGAGGGGCTTGGATGTCAGGGAAAGCGTGGGGGCTGGGCTGCCTTGGGGTGTGTCTGTGGGGGAGGGGCGCGTCTGGACCGGGGGGATGGGCACTCCAGGAGGGGGGGAGGCTGCGCGGGAGATGGGGTGCCAGCCTCGGCCTCCGAGGGGCCCCAATACCTGATTCCTGTATGTAAACAGCTGGTTTGGGGGCGTGCACGCCCCGCTGACGGTGGGCTCAGTAGGTGAAAACCAGGTCGGCGATGCTAGACGGGCGCCAGTCCCCCGCGATCATCTCGGTCACCTCGGGGGTGCAGTAGTCCGGGACCTCGAAGTGGGACGTACCCGTGGCAGGCGGCAGGTCTGGGTCGCGGTCCAGGGAGCTGCAGTCCAGGCCGGTGGGAACTGGGGGCAGCCTGGAGAGAAAGCCCAGCGGTTCGTCCCCTGACCCCACAGTCTCCTCTTCGCCGTCCTCCGCGGTTATCTAACTATCTTCTATCCTCTTCTCTCTTCTCCTCTTTCTCCTCTTTCTCCTCCTCCTCCTCTTTCTCCTGCTTCTCCTCCTCCTCCTCTTCCTCCTCCTCTTTCCCCTCCTGATCCTTTTCCAGTGCTGTGCTGCTACTAGGGCTTGAACTCAATGCCTGGGCACTGGCTCTTAGCTCTTGGGCTTAAGGATAGCTTATTCTACCACATAAACCCCAGCTCCATTTTCGTTTTAATTTTGTTGGCTAATTGCAGATAAGAGTCTCACACATTCATGTGTCTGGGCTAGTTCTGAACAGAAATCTCAAGTCTCAGCTCTCTGAGAAGGTAATATTCCAGGCATGAGGTCTTGACGCTTAGCTCCATCTGTTGTCTGTATTGAGGCAGAGGCCATGGCTCTTTGTTCTCTTCTTTAATTTTTTTTTTTTTAGAAAAAGTGATGAGCAGGGGACTTTCAGTTACACAAATATTGAATACATTTTTTTGAGCACTGTTACCCCATCCCTCATTTTTTCCCACTTGCCTCTCCCTATTCCCCTTCCTCCAAGCTGCTCATATACAACAGTGTCAAGTGTGTCTCAATGTTGCATTAGTTCATCCTTTGTCCTGCAGTTTCTGCGATTCCCTTTCCCTTCCACACATCAAATAAACTTATGTGCAATACACAGGCTACAGAAATTTAATAGAAACACAAACAACAATAACAAAAAAATCCCTACTTACAAGATATAATAAGAACCTCTAGTTTCCGTGTCTCAGAGTTCATGGATACATTTCATTATATGTGGTGTTGTGAGCCAGGCAATTGGGTTATTGAGATACCCTGTTAAGAAGACAATAGACATATTCTAGTTCTTACAAATGAGGAAACCATGCAATCTACTCTTCTTTGGGTCTGGCTTACTTCACTATTTTTTTCCAAGTCTTATTCTCTTCTTAGGAGAAAGAAGCTTTGGTTGTCTTTGCTTTCCTGGGTGCCTGCCTATGGGTGTGAAGTTTCTAGGTCAGGGAACAGCAACACATTCCCCATTTGAAACTATGGGTGCTTAGCGACACCTTACAAGGGGAAGGTGGAGGTGGTAGGGTAATTGAGCTTGGCTGGTTCACAAAGCATCTATGTTGTGTCTATTGACTATATCTCCCAAATAGTTCTGGAATCAACCCTGTTTTCTTTGTTCAGGCTAGAACTTTAACAAAGCTTTCTGTAATTTAGGACATTTTTAGTTGCACACAATAGAAACTAAGCTGCAGCCTTAACAAAAAAAGGGGAAATAAAATACATCAGGTTTAGTTCTTGCAAGCCTATGGAATGCAAAAGCAAGGTGAAAGCTGGACTCTAAGAATGGAATCAGAACCTGGGACAGGGACAGTTGCGAGTCATGACCTCATACCCATCTGCCCAAGCTCTGAGTTCCAGTCCCAGGATTGGTTCATACATACACACACACACACACACACACACACACACACACACACACACACACACCCACACACACTCCTGATGGCTGGGCAGATAATATATCTAACGCTTGTATGTGTACCATCCTGTTCCTAAGGCAGAGCATTTTGTTTCTGCTTCTCTCTTCTGCACCTTAACACTCATCTCTAGTCCAAGTTCTAGTTTTTTGGGGGGACACAATAGTACCTTTTTGTTGTCAGTCCTATGCCTTGAATCCAGGGCTTGGGCATTATCCCTAAGCTCCTTTTTGCTCAAAGCTAGCACTTGAGCCACAGTGCCTCTTCCGACCTTATCTGACTACGTGGTACTGAGGAATAGAATTCATTCATGCTAAGCAAGCACTATACCACTAAGTCACATTCTCAGCCCCCCACAACTAGTATCTTTTGACAATAGAAGAAACTCTTACATCCACTGGCTTTGAGCAGCAAGTCTAGCTCCTAGCATTTTGCATCCTCAAACACACCAATTTTGTGTCTGTTCTTACACTCGGGCAGTTTGTTTTCCACTAAATGTCCTCTCTGTCTCTCTCTTTCTTTCGGTACTGGGGCTTGAACTCAGGGCCTTGAGTTTTCCCTTAGCATTTTTGCTCAAGTCTGGCAATCTACCACTTGAGCCACATCTCCATTTTTTGCTTATTTTTTTCCTGGTTAACAGATGAGTCTCCTGGATTTGTCTGCTGGCTTTGAGTTGGAATCCTCAGATGGCAGCCTTCTGTGTAATTAGGATTATAGGTATGAACCACTGGTTCATTGCTTAGATTTTGGGTTCCCCCTCACATAATAACTGTTCTCAGGAACAAGAACCCCTCCTCGATAAGATATAGCTGGATAAGTGAAAGGATCTAATCAGGCATAAGGGATCCCCTCTATGAATTCAATATATTGTCAGTGGAGCTTATCTTCTAGGTGGGGAGGGGTGACCCTACAGGAAGCCTCGATTAAGTGTGTATGAGAAAGGAAGAAAAGAGCGACAGGTGCAGATGCTCAAGTGTCACTTGTGACAGCAGGACACTAAGAGGACAAGAGGGAAGGAAGAGTCCTGCTGTCTCAGGCAGGTGCACCCAGAGCACACTGTCTTCTCGTGCCAGGATACAGGTGGAAAAGCTTTCTGACATTCCTAGCTGTCTGTCACCTGGCAGTTTGTTTCAGGTTGAGTGTTGCTTTGGAAGCGGAGGAGCTGAGCATTGCAGACTGTCTGGGGAAGGAAAGGTGGAGTCTCTGTAGCCTGTCTGGATTGCAGGAAATTGAGGTGAAATGAGGAGCGAGCTGAGAAGAGGAGGACAGACACAGGAAACCCAGGTGCCCATGTCTGCAGCAATGCTGGCTTGTGCTGCCCTCCTTCTGCAGCAAAGCTTTGGCACTCTGCAGAAGAACCACAGGAAGTACACAGGAAACGGGGTATGGGAGGGTTTTCCCACAGTCAGGTTTCACATATTTCCTGTTCTTCATTGTAAAGCAACACATGTTTGATATTGAAAATAATGAACTACAGATAAAAAAATCAAACTCATGTACCTATAAACCCACCATTCAGAAGTAAACACAGCAATTAATGACTTTTGTCTTTTTCTCTTTCTGTCTAGGTGCTTTCATGCTATGGCTATAAATTTTGACTTAATTATTATCCTTAGTATTACTGGATTAATTAAGTTAACAAGCTGGACCTGGAGTTTGAAACTCAGAGCCTGGGCACTTTCTTTGAACATTTTTGCTCAAGGCTAGTGCTCTACCACTTGAACCACAGCTCCACTTTCAGGGTTTTATGATTTGTTTTTTATGGTTTTCTTTTTGCAGATTAATTGGAGATAAGAATCTCAGATTTGTCTGCTAGAATTGGCTTTGAACCTTGATCCCCAGATTTCAGCCTCCTGGGAAGCTAGGATTATTAGCAAGAACCACTGGTGCCTAGCTGTCAGGACCTTTGTCAACTTAAAGTTATGGGATACCCCAAGGGTTTATTTTGGCTATGTAGCTTGTATCAAATCAATTATATCAGTTAGGAGTTAGAAGTGAGAAATTGCAATGCATTTTTTATTAACTGGTTCAAACAACAGATCCACACATTAGTTATAAATATGAAAATATGCAAAAATAATTGCATTTGTAATGAACACTTGGCAGGAAGGGTGGCACTTTGGTATGTCATTGTAACTTTTTTTAATATCCGGCTTGGCAGAAGATGGCTGGGTCCTCATTTCCAAGTACAATCAATAGAATAAAGTTTGAATGTCCAACAACCATTTCAGGGGCCTCATTTGATCTGTTGTGGTAACCCTGTCAGGTTGCCTCTGGAAAAGCCTACCATATGGTCATGCAGGAAAGGGAGCAAATACCCCACTTACTGTGTATTATTATGAAAATAGTTTTGGCATCACAGACACCCCTGAAAGGGCCATAGGGACCTGCATGAGTCCTATCTCTGATCTACACTTTGGCACTTTGCCTGAAATGCTGGCATCCAGATGCTATTTTTCCCCCCAGATGAATCTTTGCAGTTTGTTTTAGCCTTTGCCTTGGCCTCTGCACAATGGCAGACCTGCTGTTATAGTGCCTGGCCTTATTGGATCCATAGGCTCTTGTATTCTGGTGATCTGCTGCTCACCCTGCCAGTTGGGAAATAGGAAAGGAAGAAGAAGGGATTGTGAATGGTGAATTAAAAGCCGAGTTTGAATCCTAAATTCATGTGGATTTTTGTGTTCATGGCAAACCCACTTCCCTTCAAGAGATCATTCTTGTCCTTGTTTGGAGTAGGGCTTTTGGGCCCAATTTGCTTTGAAAGATGATAACAAAATTTAAAAAAGTGATGATCCTAAGCCTCATGTATTCTTCTATGTAGTCTTTCCCCTATGGGATCTCTCTTTGTTTCTCTCTCTCTCTCTCTCTCTCTCTCTCTCTCTCTCTCTCTCTCTCTCTCTCTCTCTCTCTCTCTGTCTCTCTCTCTTTATCTCTCTCTGTGTCTCCCTGTGTCTCCCTATCTCTCTGTCTCTCTCTCTGTGTGTCTCTCTGTCTCTCTGTCTCTGTCTCTGTCTCTTTCTCTCTCTTTTGGTGTCAGTCCTGGGGCTTGAACTCAGGGCCTGGCTGCTATCCCTGCACTTATTTGCTCAAAGATAGAGCTCTGCCATTTGAGCCACAGCTCCACTGTTGGCTGTTTTGATGGTAGATTTTTCTGCCAGGGCTGGCTTTGAACGTTGATCCTCAGATCTCAGGCTCTTGAGTAGGTAGGATTATGGAGATGAGCCACTAGTGCCTGGTTTGTCCCATGGGACTTTTTGAAAGGTGTTCCCCCATGGAAGAACATGACTATCACAGTCACTCCCCACAGTGAGTGAGTAGCTTCCAAATTCTACCGTTCACCTGCTTCATGTAAAGCAACTTACACTTGCATTAAAAAGCTAACATAAAGTCATTAAAATAGAAACATAAAGAAAACCAAAAATCATCCAAATACATATTATGGTCTTTACCGCTGGGGATTATCCCTGATGACATTAGAATGATGATCACTTTGTCCTATGCATCTAGTTCACGATTTATCATTGCCACATACTTTCTTCTTTTTAAAACACGTTTATTTAAGTAGTTGCGCAAAGGAGTTTCAATTGGAGATGCCAATCTGGGAGTACAATGCATCTTGATATTGTTTTCCTCCCATTGTTCTTTATCATCTCTGTCAACCCTACCCATCTCCTTAATTCACATGGCTCAGTTTTACATAAATGAACTATTATGACTGCATTCTCCCACCTTTTCTCTCTTTGTTCATCTGACTTTAAAAAATGTCCTAGCTTCATTATGCTAATCTGTAAGTTAGTTATTCTAAAGAGTTACACCATTGAAAGCCTCCACTGTGTGGGCCATACGTCAGTGAACACATTTGTGTGTCTATGCATGTGATCCTGTATGTGTTTTCACATATATTTAGATTTAGATGTTACTACCACAGATGAGAGAAAATACATGTCCTGACCCTCTCTAACGTTTTCTTCTTAAATATCATCTTATTATGTGACTCCTTATTACTGGGTACAGTTTGGTCCCTTTATTCTGGCATTTAAGACTATTTCCAGATGGTCTTTGGTTTTTGACAATCCCCTCATTTGTCCTTTCTCATATTGCCTCTCCCTAAGCAAACCATGAGCATTATTTCCCTGGATATTCAACCTGCACATTGGATATATTTTGTGGGGATGGGAAATTAGCACTTACTTTATAATATTCAGAATGTATGTGAAAATGGAACCACACAACTGCAGGGGCTGGATGGGATTAGGAGAGATGAGAGTGAACTATGGAAGGGATGTTTAGGTCAGCGTGCATTGTACTCATCAACTGACGTGTTAAATTCAAATATCTTTGTACGATTGCAGATAATAAAAAAACATTTTAAAGAAATTAGGACTTATATGTTCCCACTTAACTGATTACTATATAATCATTATGATTCTGACCCACAGTCACTTCTGAATCCTTACCCTATTCCTGAGATGTTTGTGTATCCCTCTGTCCTGTGGTTTCACAGACATCACCCAGACTATAGATAGTGCTTTGATCACTGCCTTCCATCTGCATGCTCCTTATTAACTGCCTTCAGAAGGTCCCCATCTATTGCACACTGACTTGGTTGAGACTGGGCATGTCAGGTCAGATGCTGTGTGTTTTCTGCATCCTTCAGTATGTGCACATTGTTGGTTATCTGAGTGTCTTATAGATTGCGTACCACTAAGGTGTGGGTGATGCAGGACTAATTAATCCCACTTGTGTATCTGGCAGGGCTAGTTCTGCTCTGGCCTGTGATGCTTGGGTCAGACAGGATTCTAGACCACAAGATGTCAGTGTTGTCTCAGCTACAAAGGATGTGACTAGACTTCACTCCTACATCCAGCCTTGCTTCATGCTGGCAAAGAAGGGCTGGGTGCTTCCAGAAATGTTGAGTTAGACATATACTCTCCTTGCTGCTGTTGGATCCGGAAAGAATTGAAGTGTAGGGGGGAAGATAAGAATTCCATCAAGAAGAAGAAAGCACCCAGATAGGGGTGAGCCAAGTGAGAGCTCCCAGGCACCTTCCATGTGGGAACTGGGTTAGTAAAGTTGGAAGCTACTTATTATCCTGCTACATGTCCCGTTAAAGTGCTCTGTAGGGTCATAAAAAGGCAGTTCAGTGGGTTGGGCCAAGCCAGATTTTTTTTTAATGTGATGCTTGTGTATGTGTATCACCTTTTGTCCTAACTTCAAGTCCAGCAGCCAGCAGAGAATTCAGCCCACTGAATCTGATTTTGGTCATGATTTTCCATAGGAGAAAGAAGCAGTTTATCTTTCTTTGTTGCCTTCCCTTCTTTTTTCTTTCCCTCTTCCCTTCGTTCCTTCATTCCTTCCTTCGTTCCTTCCGTCCCTCCCCTCTTTTTTCTTTCCCTCCCTCCCTCATTTCCTTCCTTCCTTTCTTTCTTTCCTTCCCTCCTTCCTTTCCTTCTTTTTCTCTTTCCTTCCCTCCCTCCCTTCCTTCTTTCCTCCCTTCTTTTCTTTTTTCGTTCTTATGCCAATATTAGCTTTTTTAAAAAAATTAATTTTAACGACAAGGTGATATATAGAATGGTTACAGTTACATACATAAGGTAGTAACTACATTTTGTATTGAATATTGTTGCCACCTCCCTTGCTTTTTCTCCCATTTTCCCTCCTTCCCTTCAAAGATCTTTTCCAACATATTGACTTGTGAGCATTGTGGTTGCATTGGTTATTATTCAAGGATGGTGTTCTGTTTCTTGAACCATGCCTCTACTTTTGACTTTTCCCAGATTTATTGGAGATAAGGACCTCCCAGGCTTTTCTGTTTAGGCTGGCTTCCAACTCTGATCCTCACATCTCTGCATCCTGAGAAGTTAGGATTGCAAGTGTGTATCACCAACATCAGGCAACAACATGCTTTCTTCAGGATGCACATGGACCATTATCCTTAGCTGTGACTTCCATTTGAATGGAGTGCCAGCCTGCAAATCTGTGGATTTCCTGTTTCTGAATGCCAGAGCTTTGGAATTTTTACCCTTCAGCAAGGAATATCAGAATGGGTCAGGAAACCATTTAGCCTTTGCTTCTGTCCTGGCTCAGCCCTGTAACAGCTTGTAAGCTCATGTGGGCCACATGTTTCTTTTGGTCTTGAAGCCTTTGAGTATCCTTCCCTCCTTCCAGTCTCCCCGCCCTCCCCGCCCTCCCCGCCCAACTGGTTCTCTCAATTAGCAATGAGCTACCTGCTTTGGAAAGGGAAACCTTGTATCAGCTTCCATGATCTGTGATTACAAAGCTGTCTTCACATTATTTCTGCTCACACAAACTATCAGTAACTATTTTAATGGCAAAAAGTAGCTTAAGGGTTTTCATTGCTGTTTTTTTTCTATTTATTAACTAGTAGGTAAAATTGGGTTTACTCTCCAAAACTCCAAAAACTAATTTTCTTGAATGCCGAAATGATCCCAGCATATCTGTTTGTTTTCCTCGAATTTATTCTTAGCAAAGATTTTTCTGGCTTGCATGTTCTCTGTGAGTCCTTCTGACTCTTATGAATTCTAGAGTGTGTGTTTTCCAGAAAGCTTAGCACTTAGAGGTCTCACAAATCCTGTAATTTTGTACAGGCACTTCTAGAAATACCATCTTTGTAATAAAATCCAAGTTGATTATATTATTTAACATTTTCTAAACACATCACAGATGACTTGTTTTTTTAAAATTAAAATTGAGAAGAGAAAGAAATCCATGTGCTTTTTTTTTTTTGCTTTTTGTTTTTGTTTTAATTGAGAAGATGTTAGGCTCTGGGAGCTTCCTAAGTAAGTGTCTCATTTGAAAATGTTGAAAAACATCAATGCAAAAATCAATGCAATGTGACAGTAATGAAAAGATGAATGGTGATTTGAAACAGCCCTTTACCTCCGAGTCTGTGTTTCACTGATACATAGAAAGCATCCACAGCTTTGCCTAGCCATCAAGTTCAGGTTGGGAATGGAAATGGACAGCAGCCACATGTGAGATTGCCACTGTCACGTGGGATTTCCAGTTGTTCACCAAGTGTTTCAAATGTGTGCTACTACCAAAGTCCTATCCATTTATTCAGGTTCCCATCACTCTGAGTGGGCCTAGCTGACTCTAGAAAGAGGTAAATGCAAGGAACTTGCATGAGGATTGAGTAAAGACCATAGCTCATCACAGTTACATGTCCCTTGATTCCTTACAAGAGCTCCAGTTGTTTCAACCCATCTGCTTCCCCTATCAGTTATGAAGGACAAGTTATATGTAATCGTTTGCATTTTACAGAAGGAGACACTGGGACCCCAGAGACATCCAGGGGGTTGCTCATATTCACATAGGTGACAAGAATAGTAAGCAGACGATCCAGGATTTGCACCTAGTACAGGCTCTAGAGGCCATGGACTGACAACTCTGCTGAGTACTATGACTTGATGGTGTCTGAAGAAAGAATCCCCCACTGCTTCCTACACTTGGATTCTATGCTTGGCCTCTGAGGAGTAGAGACTTCTCAGAAGCAGGGAAACAGATGGATTTCTGTTTGTTTTATTTCTATGTTGGTGGAGGAGCTGTGTTATGCCCATCACTGGTCAAAGATGTCTGTCTAAGCATTTGTTTATGGCTGGTGGGCCTGCCCTTGTTGCATTTTCCTCTAACCTATTTTTCCTCCCTTGGTTAATCTTACAGAACACAGAAGGAAAGCTATATTTTAGAGTGGTGTGTGTGTATGTCTGTCTGTGTGCTTGTGTTGGAGTGTATCAGGAAAGGCCACGAAATGAGATGACATTTAGTTTAACCTACAGGGATGAACTTGAGAAAAAATATGTCTGGATTAGAGGGTAGGGTTGATAAGGGACATGTTGTACTACCAAATGGAGCAAATATTACAGAGCTAGGAGAGAGCGAAATGGTTACATAAGTATTAGTAATTCAGTGTCAAACATGGTATCCAAAAATATATACTGAGCATGTGTCAAAGATTGATGTAACACATTGAAGAAGGGGAACAAGCTTAAAGGCAAAACTGATTGCAGGGAGGAAATAAGAGCCTGAAATCTACTGTCAAGGAGAGAAGGAATGCAGAAAGGTAATTATGTTAGAGATTAAGATCGTATCTAACAATAAAACTATAACGTTTGCTTATCTTTTGGATTGTACAAATTCATTCTACCAAATACAAACCATTTGCAATTTATCAGTATTCTAAAGTTAACATTTATTTAGACAAAACCATAGTATTACTGAATAGTAAATAGTGAATTAAAATTCCCTTGGAACATAAGGAGGGCTTGTTAGAGAGTATGAGAGTGTGAGATTGAGAGGCATTAGAAGACCTTTTCCTTGTTTCTACTACCGACCTACATTTTTCTAAATACCAAAAGGCTGGAACTAGGGATAAGTAGGTAGACATGGATGGCTTTCTCTGCTATGGTAAGAAATGTAAATTTAATCCTGGTGTAAATTGCTGACTGTATTGACCAAGGAAGTGACACCATTCATCTATGCATCCATCCATCCATCCATCTATCCATCCACCCATACATACACCCAACCCTCTATCATCCATCCACCTATCCATTAACATATCTATAAGTCATGTTTCTACCTCTCAACTCATTTAAACACCCATCTACATACTCACACATTTTCCTTCCTTTCTCCTTCTTCCTCTTCATCCACTCACCTGTCCACCTGCCTACTTATGATGCACTTATGTTCTCATTCATCCACCTACCTATCCAATGCATTGGTTTTTTGCCAGTCCTGGGCTTTAGCTCAGGGCCTGAGCACTGTCCTTGGACTTTCTCAAGACTAGAGCTCTGTGGCTAACCTGTTGGAAGTTCTGTTGTGTGGGACCTGGATTAGAATTCAGGAAAGAAGTAAGGAGAAAGACTGCCACATCTCTTTCTAGAGGTGATGATGGAGTTAAACCACAGGGCTCACATGACTGTAGCAATGGTTCTGATTTTCAAAGTGTCACCTTGGCAGCTGACATGGAAACCTGGAGAAGAGAAGGGGCTAGAACTAAGGGAGTACTGATAAGTTAGGAAAGAAGTTGAATGATGTGTGGAAGTTAAAGTAATTTAGATGTTGCTCCTAAACAAGGCCTTTGTTATCAGGGAGAGGCATCATCTCACAGAGTTCACCCACAGACAGGAACATTCAACTCTCAGCAAGGCCCCTGGAGGGCGCTCCGGGGAGGTTGGGTCAGTTTCATACATGAGGCTATGGGTTGTTCTAGGTTTCTCCTGCATCAGTCAAACGTTAATCTCAATTTGATAGGGATGCCTCTTGTGATGGTTCTACAAAAGGTGATAGTGGTTCCTAAATGTGTTGAATAACTTGGGGATGATTTTAAGAGGAGAAAAGTAATCAGCTATTTTCAAATACACTCCTTTACAGAGCTGAGATTCCCATTGCCAATAAAAAGTAGAATACTTATTTTCACTTAATCCTGTTTGGAGGGCAAAAGCCTACAGGGCTCATTCATGCAGCTTCTCAGGAAACTCCAAGCTTCCAGCTTTCTTTGTGGTTGGTATTTTCTCCAACACTGCTCTTATGTGAGGAAACAGCATTTTTCCATTCCAGGCTCAAAACGGTATGCAGTCATGAGCTTACTGACTTAGTATTTATGCAGGAATAAAAATGCTAGGACTTGGAGAACGTAGAAGAGCCAGATGAGGTCTCATTAGCTCTAATATGTAACAAGGAAAATGTGATTGTATTTCCAAGTTCTATTCTCTCTGGGTAATTATGCACAGTGTTATATTTTTGAAGATCAAAGGGTGACTCTGGATCTGCTTTGCAAATGAGTTAGTGCACTTTGCAAGTCAACTCCCGCAGTCTCTGCTGTATGAGATGGGGCAGGTGTGCTGGGTTATCACCCAGCAAACATACTGAGATGGCCAGGGCAGACTTAAAGCAAATCAGTACGGCATGTTAGAAAACAGGAACGAGGGATATAACCATTGAGATTTTTCAGGAAATTTTAGTTTGGAAGCTGTTCTCTTCCATGAAGTTAGGGCTGTCAACAACCCTAATCCTCTACCCTGATGTTGCAGCCAAGAGAAGAAGGTGTTCTGTCACATAGATACTCGCAGAATTATTTGGAAGGAAGTGTTGGTCCCGAAATCCCAATAATTGCTTGCATCTGTCACTAACAAATGGAAAATGGAAATAGCTCAAGAAATAGACTTAAACTTGCTGAAGTTACTGCTTGCAAGGCTAAACCCAAAGTAATTTTAGACACAGAATATGAAGATTCTTTGCAATATCGACCTGGCTAGAGAAGAGAGACCGATTCACCATAAATTAGTGAGAAGTGTCTATGGGCTATATGTATATGCGTGGAGGGGGGTGCATGTGAAAGTGTATTTCTTGTGGTTTAAGCTTGCCAGATACATTTCAAAGACAGGTATTATTATGTTTATTTGATCAATAAGGAATCTGATACTCAAAGAAATTAACCAAGTAAAGCAAAAGACTAAGAACACAAGCAAAGCAGGAATATTTCTTGGTTTCTCCTGCCATATACCATTGTGGACATCAGCATTTACCAGTGTTTATTTAAATGCTTTTAAATGTGTTACTTAATTTGTGGTATTCCACGAGATGTTATCAAGTGTCTTGCAAAGTCATCTTCTGTGTGCAAAGAAATTGTTTAAACATGATTTTTCAGCCAGGTGCTTCTGGCTTATGTCTCTCTTCCTAAATACTCAGGAGGCAGAGATCTAAGAATTGTTAGTTGAAGCTAGTCAGAGAAGGAAAGTCTGATAGTCAAACTCTTTTTCTCCAAGTAACCAGCAAAACACCATTGGAAGGGTCACCGTGGCTCAATGTTAGCCTTGAGTTAAGTGTTCGAGTTTAAGCGCCAGTACCAGAACATACAAAACAAACTATCCTTCAATATAGAACCTTAGAAACCCTTTAAAAGGCTCCTATGTGTGCTAAACAAAAGACAGTTTTACCTATGTCCTCAATGTATTTGTTTTTGCTATCCATTTTGTAGTGAAAGACTCTCAGCTCTCTGTTGACTGTTCTCTCCATAGATTGTTTCCCTTCTTCTAGGGACCTGTATATGCAGTTTCTTCTTGAACACATCTTTTGCAGGACTCTCTACATGTTTGGTCATTCAGAACATGGTTGGCAGTGCATGCTGAGTGGATTGTAAGAGGGCAGAGATGATGAGCCTGGCAGCTGCTACAAGGGAAGAGGATGTGCAATCTGAACAAAGGATAGGGCTTCCGAGAGAAAATGATGAGCTGGGGAGAGATCCAGGTAAAGAGGCCATCAGAGGCCCACTGGGAAACAGAAAACTTGCAGTATAGTCTTGGAAACATGCGAGTGAGTGGAGCTGACACTGGTAGGTCAAGACTGTGCTTTGTCTTTCAGGTATCATTTTCTAAGTTCTTTGAGGAAACTCCATAGTGGTTGCACTAATTTTCACTCCTCCTAGCAATGTGCAAGTGCACTTTCCTCCACATCCTCACTAGCATTTGTTGTGGTTGTTTTCTTGATGATTGCCATTCTGACTGGGATGGAATGGGGTTTGAGTATAGTTTTGATTTGTACTTCCTTTCTAGCTAAGTATGTTAAACATGTCAACGCTTTTCCAACAAGTTGTGCTTTTGAGAACTGCTTTGGGAGCTATAACTATTGCCATGATGTTCATTTCACTAATCCATAAACATGGGAACTCTTTCCATCTTCTGTTATCTCCTTCAGTTCCCCTTTCCAAGGCTTCTTAGGTTTTATTGTAGAGGTCTTTCAACTCTTTGGTTAAATTCATCCTTGGTTATTTATTTTTTGGGGGAGGGGCAACAGTGAATGGATTTTTTGCCAGTCTTGGGGCTTGAACTCAAGGACTGGGCACTGTCCTGGGACACTTTTTTGCTCAAGGCTAGTCCTCTGCCACTTGAGCCACAGCACCACTTCCAGCTTTTTCTGAGTACCGAGGAATCAAACCCAGGGCTTTGTGCATGGTAGGCTAGCACTCTACCACTAGGCTAAGCTCCTGGCCCTGGAATTTTTTTTATTGGTTTATTTCTCAGTCTGTTCATTGTTTATATACAAAAGCAATTAATTTTGTTAGTTCATTTTCTATCTTGCTATGTTGCCAAAAGTTGAGATGTAGGTACTTTTTGGTAGAATATTTATACATCTCTCAATCTACTCCTTGGCATGTATTTGAAGAAATATATGTCCAATATATATGATAAATGAGCCAACATAGCCCTTATTTATTGTAGGCCTATTCAAAATAGCTAAATTTTCAAAACAACCTAAGTTCCCAACAGCTGATGAATGGCCAAAGAAACTATCTCTCTCTCTCTCTCTCTCTCTCTCTCTCTCTCTCTCTCTCTCTCTCTCTCTCTCTCTCTCTCTCTCTCACACACACACACACACACACACACACACACACACTCAAAGAATTTTCTTTGTCATAAAGAAAATGGATGGAACTGAGGATTTTAATGTTGAAAGAGATAAGCCAAGTTTGAAATGCCAAATATTACATGTTTTTGTTCATTTGTGGAATATAGCCCCAAAACAATGGTGATAGTATCATCACCATCAACGACAACATTAAGATAATAATAACAATGTATGAGACTGTAAAAGGGAGATTTCTTGGGGAGGATCAGAAGGGTTAGGGAAAGAAAAATACTGAAGGATAGAGAGAATTGAAGTGACCGTTCTATTATATCAATATCATCTATGTAGTTATACATATATATCTTATAACAAAACATAGTTGGGAAAGTGAGAGAGGAGAGAAAGGAGAATGGAATTGGAAAGAAGGGCTTGAAATTACTCAAACCTCTCTGTAGTCATGTATGGAAACATGATGATGAAACCTTGTTAAAAACAATTCGTAATATAATGAAACCTGTTATTAATGTATGTTAATTCAAAATAAAAATGGAATGGTTTGAGGCAGCTGTAAATCTGTCAGTAGGAAGTGAGGTTTAAGTTTTGTAATGTAGAAATATTTTTTTTGCCAGTTTTGGGTCTTGAACTCAGGACCTAGACACTGTCCTTGGGCTTTCTCAAGGCTAATGCTCTACCACTTGAGCCACAGCACCACCTCCAGCTTTTTCTGTATACGTGATACTGATTAAACAAACCCAGGGTTTCATGCATGCTAGGCAAGCACTCTACCATTAGGCCATGCTACCAGCCCAAGGTAAAAACAATTCCAAAAATTAGTTATACAATAATGTGAATGTAATCAACACTACTGAAGTATATGTTTAAAAATTATTAGAATAGTAACTGGAAAGTTTTATGTGTATTTTGCCAAAATGGAAAACATAAAGAGCACCTGTGAGCCCCTGCTGGTCCTTCCACACTAGTGAATGCCTAGCAAAAGTACAGATAAATCAGCTGGGGATTTGCAGGCAAGTACCATGATGTGTGTTCAAATCCTGGTTCAGGTCTTTGCTCAGGTCTTTGCTCAGAACCATTGAGAGGGTTAAGTGATTAAGTTCAGGTAAGCCCATCATGTTTCCCTGGCCATTGAGGGACGCAAAGCACATCCCTAAGCATTGCTTCCTTAGTATGAAGCTTGCCAACACTTTCATCTACCAGAGACTCTGCTCTGCCCCCTTGGCTCTATTCCTTCCGTGTCTCCCAGCTCATTTCCTTCCCCACTTACTTCCTTTCTCATTTTGTGCTCTAGGCTTGGGAAACCTTGTTTCCTCTTAATTGGGGCTTGCTGTTCTGATAAATAATTGTTGTCTGGAGGTGGAATCTAAGTTCAGAAGATGGTTGTCCAAGGCAGTTATACCTTTGGAATTTACTGTTTGCAGGTCCCACACTCTAGTTAACATGTTTATGTATGCATGCATATGACTCTTTATAGATTTACCGATAGACTCATAATTTAGATCTAACTTCAATATATCGGAGAAAAATGTGTCATTTGCCTTTCCCAGACTGATTTACTTTACTTAACATAATTTTTTTCAGGTCCAATTATGTCCCTGCCCCAACTATTTTTAAGGTCCAACTATTTCCTGATGGATGAGTAATCCATTGTGTGTGTATGTGTGTTTATAGTCATATATATATGTGAACATAAGTGTGCAAATACATATGTACGTATCATCATAAATGTGCAAATGTCTTTATCCTGATGTGTAATCTTTTGGATAAATGTCCATGAATGATATCACTGAAATAAATACTAAAGGGCTAGAACACAAATTGTGTATAGGGATGAGATGAAGGGTATGGTATAAAATGAATAGACAGAAGGAAGGTGGACGTACGCTTTCCATGATATTTAATGTACATACGGGAAAGTAGAACTAGGGAGATTGAGATAATGGGTGTGGTTGGGAGAAGAATGACAAAAGGGTGACATCGATCAAGATATATTACACTCAGAAACTCACATGTTGAATTGAAATCCCTTTGCACAGCTACTTAAGAATAAATAAATAAAGATGGAATAGAATGATGGATGAAAAGAGCAGCTTCCTGTGCCGAAGGGCACAGTCTCCTGGTGGTTTTCTCACCAAGGGTTGAAGAGCAACCTAAAGTACCCCTAAGGTACTTTAGAGACGAGCGGCTGAGAACTGGGGAATGGTGGCTATGTATCCTGGTAGAACTATTTTGTTTTATAGCAGTCAATTTTGCTAAACATACTTCAGGAGGAATTGTAACTCCAGTATAATAAAACTATAGGTAGCATTACATTAGGGAATTATTTTTTTAAGTGTGTGTGTGTGTGTGTGTGTGTGTGCATTTGCCATTTAAATTATTGTAAATCTATTGTCTTTCAAAATGTTTATTAAAATTGTTATGTATTTCTTTTTTTTTAATTGCCATTACCTTGCTTCATGTTTTCTGCCTGCTACAATCGGACAAGAGAGCAAGCTGAAAGTATAAAATGGCTGTTAGCTTTAGAATTCTAGACAGATGATTTTAATATATCTGAATGAACACTGGGTTATTTAAGAACACTGCTATGGTAGTATCCTTGGAGAATACTGTGCTTTAAAAGAACAGAATGACTGAATTTTGAAGATTTATTATTTTCCTTCTGATTTATAACTGTAATAGATGTTCATTTTAAAAGTAGAAATACAGAGAACAGCTATCGAAATTAAACTATGGCATAGTTTCTAAGTCAGTCTTTTTCTCTCTCGTTCTCATAAACCAACAAGTCATTAGACAATAAACGTGAGTTGTCCACTGAACATTCTGTTTTGAAGGATGTCTTACCTCATCCCATAATATTCCATTTATAATTTTAGTAGTTATTTCATCCACATAGGTTTACAATAGATTGTAGAATCAAATCCTTATGGACGTGTACTCCTGAAGGTGATTCTTTAGGTTGCTGGTAAGTGTCTGTGTGTCAGAAGTAGGGCATGAACTCAGTACCTGAGAACTAATCACTTGTTTTTCTCTCGATGTTGGTGCTCTATCACTTGAGTCTCATCTCCACTTACGGTTTAGAGTTTCATGAATTTTCCTTTCCAGGCTGGCTTCTACCTGTTATCCTAAGATGGCAGCTTTCTTAGGTGTGAGCCATCAGTGCCTGGCTTGATAATTATTTTCGAAGTTATAAATAACACTGTGATAAGAATCGTTGTAGAAATGTCTCCATGCATGCCTCTTAATTATTTCTTCAGAATCATTTCCTAATGAGCATGCAAAGAACATGATCTAAAGAATGAGTGCTGAAGGTCTTTTACTATCCTTTGGGTGTATTTTTAGATTTATAGGCATATTATAACGATTGCAATGGAAGGAAACCATGCGACCTATGTTTCTCTGGCTCTGGATTATTTCACTTAATATGTTGTTGGGTTTTTTTTTTCAAGTCTTTCCATTTCCTTACAAATGGGGCAGCAGCATCACCTTTTTGATGGAAGAATACAATCCCATTACAGATGTATACTACCTTTTCTTGATCCTTTTGGCCGCTGAATGACAAAAATTATACTTAATGTGATAAACAGGACTCTACACAGTGAATGGAGGATATTCTTAGGAAAGGATCACAATAGCTCAATAGCAATGTGTGTATGACAATACAGAATGATGCTTATTGAAATGCATTCCAAGCAATGGAAATGAAGGATTTTTATTTTACTTTTTGTGCTGTTTTTCTTTTTTCTGTTTTTCTCCTTTTGTCACTGTTTTTGATTTCTGCACCTTTTGTCTTTTATGTAAGTTTATCTGATTTTGGAAGGGAAGAGGAAGCACAGAAATCATGGGCCAATGGGCGAATTAATTCAGCAGTGAGAGACTATACAACTTGAGTAGAGGAGGATGGAGAGTGAAAAACAAAAACTGTGAGAAAATGAGGGAGAGGTTGACACTGTTCAAAAAAGAAATGTACTCAATACCTGACATAGGTAACTATAAGCCATTTGTACATATTTTTCAATAAAAATTAAAAATAAAGAGTGCCAAATGAATCTAGGGTTCTGCATGCTTCTGCAGATTGACAGCTCCTGTTTGCCTTTCTCATCTGGCCCTTCTTCTGTGCTTCACTAACCTGGATCCCAAACAAAGAGAAGCAAAGCAAAAGCCGGCAAATGAACTTGGCCCATTTGATGGGTGTATTGCTATCTCATTATTGTCTTATGCTTTATTTCTTTGATTTCACATGAACATAACTCTATTATGTAGTGTTTATTTTCCACTAATTTCTTATTTTTAACTTGGCTTATCTATTCCATGTTTACATATCAACTTTATTGTCCAGAAAGATGTAGCCAAGTCTCTCTCTCATTTGATGTAAAATTAACTTATATTTTTCTTTTTTTAAATTGTCTTCATTTTTGTTCATGGTGCTTTTAGATGTCCAGAAGTTTAAAAATCTGGAGTAGTAAAAGTGACTTCTTATTTTCGATTTGTTTTCCCCTTTGTTTTTATGATTACAAAGATCTTTTCTCTCTTGAGATCTAATAGCTAATCAATTAGATGACTAGAAAGCAGAATGTTGGGCACATATAGTCCTAAAACTCAATGTATATATGACAATGTATGTGACAGTAAAGCCAGGAACTGAGGGAATCGGCACAACTGGGAAAGATGGAGAATGATAGAAGTGATGACACTGATCACAATGCATTTATTCATAAGTCAACACATTACCTTGAAACCTCTTTGTATTTAAAGCAAATAAAAATGAATTTAATAAAAAAGTCACTTATTTCATTTTCATCGCTGGTAGGTTAGCTTCTTAGTTTATCTCATTAATTGTTTGGAGTTTATTTTAGTTTATAGTATGAAATGAGGACCTGATTTGTTAATTTTAAATGTTTAAACAATGACTTCACTATTATTTATTAAATAAAATTCATATTTTTCTCTGCTTTCAAATGACTTTCTTCTCTTCTTAATAGTATGCTCTATGGCATACGATTAATTCTTTAGTAATGCCTTTGCTAGACAGATTAGTTATGATAGTTTAAAAATTACTTTCTTCTTTGTTACAAAAATATATTTTGTAAGCTCCTCAGGAATCACATTAAATTTTCGATTAGTATTTTATCAAAATACAAAATAATTGCATGTCTTTATGACCCCTTATTAACTTTCTGTTGTTTATCCTTTTATTTTTCAAAGAAGAATAATTTTCTTCACATACTTGATTAATTGAATATAGGTTTATTCATTGTTGCCATCATGTATAAAATTTCATCCACATTGAATTATTTTTTTCTTGTGTAAATCACTTATTTATCTTGTAATTAATTATCCAGCTTATTGATGCTCTCTTGCTCGTTCTATATATTTTTTATTTTCTTAAATAATGAATTTTATAAATATATTCATATTTACATGTTATGTATAGCATCTATCTATGATACTTTTTTTTTTTTTATTTTGTTGATTAGAAATTCCCAAATAACATCCTAATAAACTCAACCTTGACAGGCATTATTTCATTGCTCCCAAATTTAATGGAAATGCTTCTAAAATTAATTATGAGGAAAATGTCTAGAATTGGCTTGAGACATATGATTCTTGACACATCAAAGGCAGGCTTTAAACTTTGGTATTATTAAGGAGGTTTTCCTCTTCCTCATGAATAGGTGTAGATTTAATCAGATGTTTTTATCTACTCTGTGGAAATGGTAATGAAATACATGTTTTTCCTCCAAGTTCTGAAGAACTCTAAACTGGAAAGTAACTGGTGGTTGGCCATGTTTAATTGTTATGATATTTAATCCAAATGCATTTACATATGCAACTTGTTTTGTTTTGAATTTTCTCTCCCTTCCCTCCCTGTTTCTCCCCCTTTTCTTTCTCATCTGAAAGTAAGAGGTTGCAGTTTTGTCAATTCTATGATATTCAGTTCAAGTGCAGTAATACATGTAACTTGTTTTAAAATTTCATTTCTTCCTCCTCTCCCCCTTTCCCTCTTCTCCTCTTTGTTCTTTCCCTCTTTCATCCTTTTTCTTTTTCTTCATTTAATACTATGGTTTAAACTCAGGGCCTTAAGTTTTGTGTGTCAGGCACTGTACCACTTGAGCCATGGCCCCAGACATTGCTCATTTTTTTATGACAGTTATTGAAGCCCCACAATTTTATGAAACAGAGAGACTGTATTCATAGCTTTACAACTTAGACATAAGCTGTAGATCCTGGGTAATTTTGATCACCTGTCACATGGAGTTTCCTGTGAAATCCCATTTGTGAAATTCAGGTAAGGAAATATACTAACATAGTTGATGCCAGAAGGGTCTTTGAGGCAGAATCTTTTCATTCTGGGAAGGAGAGTGATGGCTAGTATTTCACGGATGAGTTAGTTAATCTTATAGCAAAATGTTTCAAAGATTTGTCAAACTTGTAGATAAGTAAAACACATTTTTTTCTCCTTCACAAAGATAAGCAATCCAAATTTGATATTTTCTTCTTCCTCTTCCAAGCAGACATTTTCCAAGACACAAACACACTTAATCTGTCCCTGGAAGGAAAGGTAATATTTGAACAATAAGTGAGAATCTGCTTTTTGATGGAAATATGTGCTCAGAAAAGAACATTTTGAAAATAGATGTCTGAAATGTGTCAATCCTACATGATTTTACTATTGAAAATAATACATGTCACCTATAATATTTTCATGCGTGCATACCCAAAGCCCCTGGAATAAAAAAGTCTAATTTATCTTAAAACTGTTCAGAGAACTTTGTTGATTTTGAGCTTATTTCGTTAAACAAATCAGAACACTTATTTGTCATAAGTAACTGACAGCTGGGATGCAGTAGATTTACTAACAGAACTGCAGCAAACACCCACGACTTTTTGCATATTGGGTTCGGAACAGGCAGCTAGGAATGCAGCTCTTCAGGCTTTTGTAAGTAGCATGTTGGTTCTGGAATCCATTGAAACTACATATTGACAGACACTGAACACAGATCCTGAGTCTTGGAATGGTTTCACGGACATTTTTAAATTGGGATGTATTTAGCCCATTGCCTTCTCAAGGTGATTTTCTTCCAATGCAAGACCTCAGAAGACACTGATAAATCCTGTTATCTTTTCAACACCTGTCAGCCATTACCAGAGCCACCCTTGAAACACAGCCAGAGAACCACTCACTTACACTAATTTATAGCTTTATGTATTTCATTTATTGTCATTTTTTGGTGGGGGGTGGTCATAGAGCTTGAACTCTGGCCTGGGCGCTGTCCCGAGCTCTTTAGCTTAAGGCTACTGCCCTACCCCTGGGCCAGCATGCTGTCCCTGGGCTCTTCAGCTCAAGGCTACCACCCTACTCTAGAGCCACAGCCCCACTTCCCATTTTCTAGTGATTAATTGGAGATAAGAGTCTCTCAGCTTTGTATTGTCCAGGCTGGCTTTGAACTGTGATCCTCAGATCTCAGCCTCCTGAGTAGCTAGGATTATAGGTGTGAACCACCAGGCCCAGTTCATTTGTTGTCTTTTAAAGGCTAGGGACAGTAAAGATTTAATATAAGGTAATATATACACTATATAGGGTTTTTATTTTTGTCCAGGCCAGTTTGTTGTACAATACTCCCATTTCTACTTCCTACCATAGCTTGTGTGACACGTGTGTCCCTTTATAGCCAACTTTTCCTGTTGAGATGGGGAATCCCATGATCCATTTCCTTAAGCTGGTCTGGAACTATTGTCTTTCCAATCTCAGCCTTCAATATAGCTAGGATGAAAGGCACATATTACAGTGTCCAGCTACTGGTTGAGAAGAGGACTGAGTATCTCATAATATTTTTTTGCCCAAGTTGGTTCAAACTGCAACCCTTTTGAGTAGATAGAATTCCAGGCATTTGTCCCTGGCATCTGGCTATCGTGGCTGTATTTAAGCCTGCTGATTTTGCTTGATTACAGTTATTTGTTATGTTACATAGTTGACAAGCTCTTTTCTTTGACTGTTAGAATATCTTTATAGACAACATCTTTACCAAAGTAATCTTATTTGGGGTAAATTTTCTCAAAACACATTATATGCATGCATAAAAAGATCACACTGAAAACCTTTGTGCAGTTTATATGTGCTAATAAAAAGAAAGAAATCCCTTCTGCTCAGTTTAATGATTTTGGTTGGCTTGGAGTCTACGACAGAGGCATTATATTTGAACAAACATCCTGTCTCTATTTTTACTGACTATTTTGCCTTTGTTTAATATGTGTGTTTTTTTTTAAATTGTCTCTGTGTTATACCTTGTTTTTATTCTTAGAGCTTGTAGTTGCATTTCTTCTTTGTTTGGTCTTTATTTTAATAAATTAACTGAGTTATACTTATTATTAATTGTCTTTTCAGTATCAGTTTTTCATCTTTTCTTTTTTGCTTTGCCAAATCCTCAGTCTTCTGAGACCTCTCTCTTCCTTACTGACTTTATCTTATGCATTATATTCAAATATTCACTGCTACAAGTTCATATTTTACAGTCAGGTATTGGTGACTCCTGCCTGTTATACTAGCTACGGGGAAGCTGAGTTTGAGATGGAGAGAACTGAGGTTAGAGGCTAGCTAAGGGTTGAGAGAGCTGAATGTAGTAGCAAGCAAAACTAACATAGTTTCATCACACACAACTGTGTGCCCCGACAACAAGAAAGATCCCTAACTCAAAAATAATTAGCAACTGTGTGTACTGGCTCATGCCTACCATCCTAGCTATTTAGGAGACTGAGATTTGAGGGCTGAGGTTTTGAAACCATCCTGGGCAGATGAATGCAGGAGATTATCTCCAATTAACCAGCAAAAAGTCAGAAGTGGAGATGTAAGTCAAATGGTAGAGTACCAATCTTGAATGAAAAAGTAAGCAAGATCTTGGCATGAAGCCCAAAGTTTAAATCTCAATACTGGTACAAACGAAGTAAAACAAGAGAGAGAAAAAAAAAAGATAGGACTGGAGATGTGGCTCAGTGGTAATAATACTTGCTGAACAAATTGAGGATTATTTTTCAGACCTTAGTACTGTTCTTCCCAAGTTTATTATTAGTTGTGTGAACTTTTCTTGTCATTTACATAATAAAATTTGGCATTTCTTTGGTCCCTATTTACACCAATCATTCAGGCAAGTCTTTACATGGAGAATCTCATTGTTAACGCCATTAAAAAAAATCTCAGTTCATTTACTTCTGAATTTCTTTGTTTCATTTCTATTTAGATTAGTCCCAATATATTTAAAACCATCCTTCTGTCAAACATATATCAATCATCTGGCAGTGTTTGAAGGAAAAATCTGAGTCTAGCTTGATATTTTATTCATTTCAAACACAATCAGCTTTCCTGTTTTCATGTTGATGTAATTCCTTCTCTATCTTTGGAATTTTGAAAGTCACCAGGGCATAGTTAGGTATCATTCCTTGTCATTAATTACATTTGATTCTTGGAGAGCAATGTTACTCCAAGATACCAGAAGAGGTTGCTTCTGTCTAGAAATATTTTCTTTTATTATGGCTCTGATATATGTCTTCTCCCAGTGTCTTATGACTCCTGTCAGGTACATTGCTTAGGTCTATGTGGTTCCTCATTCCATGACATCTATAATTTTCATCTTTTTGTTTCTTTTGTTCTCTTCAGGAAAGGAAAGGCTTCGGAGACCGATCTCTTCTTTATTGGCCTTCCTTTTTGTATTAAATAAAATATAGCCAGGTTCCCGTAGCTCATGTCTGTAATCTTAGATACTCAGGAGGCTGAGATCTTGAGGATGATGGTTAAAAGCCAACTCGAGCAGGAAAGCCCTGGAAACTCATCTCCAAAAACCTACTAAAGCAACATAAAAGCCAGAAGGATGGCTTTGGCTCAAGTTGTAGAGTGTTAACCTTGAGCAAAAGCAGCTCAGGGACAGCACCTAGACCCTGAGTTCAAGTCCCAGGACTGTCACAGACACAAAACCATTTGTCAACCTTTCTTTATTTTCCTCCTTAACCAGATTCCTATTCCTTTTATCTCTTGATTTACAGATCCATGCTTATTTTAACTGAAAACTAAAATCTGTTTTCAAAAGGTATGTTTCTAGAGTGCTGACACATTTCCTTTTCTGAACTCTGGAAGCTGTGTGCTCTTATTTTGATGGGGTGCTTGTATTATTTGTCATTCTCTCCGTGGTCTAGGGAATGGTCTTGTTGGAGATCTTAGTTCCCTTCTCAAAAAAAAAAAAAAAAGAAGAAGACAATCCGCTAGTCTTAGATGAGTCCCTTGGGAAGACAGAACATGGTTAATCAGATGGAATTCTCAGGGCTTTTGAAACTAAAGCCAGTGATGCTAAGACCTGAGCCAGCAGAGGATGGATGCTCTGTATCGGTCAAGGGTGGTTCCCTGGAGTGAAAGCAAAGATGTGGGGTGGAAGAGAGGCTTCCTGCATGTCCCACAAGGGGCAGGGGCAATGCTGTATCATACTTCCACCTCTGGGGTGTGCTGCACCTGGACTCATCCTATGTGGGGACTTCATGTATCTCATGATGCCTCGTCCCTTCATTCCTGGCTCACTTCTCTAGTCTTTCTTTCAACTCTGGGATTTCAGGTCAATATATTTTCACTTAAATGGAATCAATTTCTCTAGCATTATGTAAATAAGACTCTATCAGATACATCCTACATTCTACTCTTTTGATATCTAGGTTTAGGAATTTTTGGTTCCTTTCTAGCCCTATCTTCCATCCACCTGCTAAGTCTAAATTCCAACTTTTGCTTAAGACAATCACAATCCTTTATATTTGGTGCACCAAGACCCCTGATCATTAGCACATATTTTTGTATCATCTTCAATGCTTTCTTGTTTAGAAAAGGAGTGGTCTGTTCAGGTCTGATGTTTCCTCTTTAGCCAGCGAGTCAATGTCCTTTGATTAATTTGCCTTGATTGATTGTGCTGTTATTAAAATCATCTCAGATTTTAACCTATCGGATGGCCAATAGTCACAGTCTTTAGCCATATTGTTGGGGTTTACAAATCAAGCATTACATGCAGATATGATGGAAGAAAAAAAAGATCATTTTTATTTATTTGGTCTTTATGATCAAATTATCAAATTGTAATCAAATGATCTCTGTTTGATTGCAAACAAGGTCCTCCTGACCAAGAATATGAATAACAATTTAGATTGGCATATGGAAAAATAGGAATGAAAAAGGAGGGTGCAATGGAGGTTGGGCAGGCAGAGCCATTCTTCATCTTCTGTGAGGTAGTAGCCAATTTTCTACACATCTGGACGATATTTACCTAAATCACAACTTCAATTTCTGTCAAAATTTTATAAATGCATTTATATTGTATATTTGTAGGAATAGTTAATATAAAGGTAGAAGAGAGCATTAAATGTCTCAAGCTTTCTATTGGCACAATCTGTTCATTGCTGAGAGAAAATGTAAGCACAGGGAAAGCCTGCTACTTCTAGCACTGAAAAACAGCTTATAACACTGTCTTATAGCAGAGTATGAAAGCTTTTATTAGCGAGGCACTGACAGGTGGAAAAATAAAATTGCATCTCTACCTTACTCTTTATACCCAAATAAAAAATCCCAGATACATTGAATACTAAAACTTAAACAATAGAAATAAAGAAAAGTCCTCAAAGGAAATACAAAAGGAAACTTTTAGAGTCTTAAAATAGGAAAAATAATTGAAAGGACTTCACAAAGTTTAGAAATCTTAAGGGAAAAGATGATGAATGTGACTTATAAAATTGAATCATTCCTGATAATAAAAGCACTTCTAAACATGGCTAGGAAACAAATGGAAAACTAAAAAGAAAAATTACAACACAAATGACAGAAGTCCCATCCAACAGAATATGAAGACACCTTATAAATACATAATATGGATATTACTTCTCCAGTGGGCAAAGGACATGAAAGATAGCTTATAAACATGTAAAAATGTAGGAAATATTGCTCCACTTATTATAACAAATATAAATTAAAGCAATGAATTGTCTGTCCACTTGTGCAGTCACAAGATACAATAGTATTTGAATTAATACTGAAGTTTATTTATTTATTAATAATTTGTTTTTGCTGGTACTGGGGTTTGAACTCGGGGCCTGAGTCACACTTCCATTTTAATTTTTGGTGGTTAATTGGAATAAGAGTGTCACCGACTTTTCTGCCCAACTGGCTTTGTATCTTTATCCTCAAGTCCGAGCATGCTGATCTGAGCAGCTAGGATTGTAGATATGAACCACTAGTTTCTACTTTTAAGTTGTTTATTTTTCTCAAAGTATTGAGACAAGCAATAATCACTGTATTGTAGTTTCATCTCAGAAGATGATGTAACTTTACTCCCTCACCCGTGGGGCACACAGAGACCCTGGGGACAAGCATTAGGGCATCTATGGGTTACTGTAGTACTCTTTTAGGCTCTTGTATTCAAGGTAGCCTAAGAACTTCATGACAAGTTTCCAGTTTCCCCAGACCTGGAGTATTCCCACTCTGTTGCCAAAATGGCACAGTATTCTACATTCCACATTTATATCTCTACTTTCTGAAAAAACTGGGGCTGTCAAATCCTGGCTTAGCCCAGGTCTGAGGCTAGCCCTTTTCTTCCCAAAAGTGTCATCAATGGGCAAAGGGCCAAAATCACCACAGTGCGGTGTGTGGGAGGGGAGAGTCTGCCACAGAGGTGTCTCACTTACACATTATCGATGACACTACATGTGCATCCACAAGCATCTAAGGAAATCGGGTCTGCTAAGGCAAGTGAAGAAATTACCAGATAGACATTTTAAAATGAGAGTACGTCAATACCCAGATATTGGAACAGTCTCAGAACTCTATTATGTAGGGGAAAAAAAACAAAAAAGAAATATTGTGCAACAATGGGAGAAGGGAATACATATGGCTGGTCAGCATGTGTTGGCATAACTTGTTTCTGAGAATATTACTAAGAATATAATAACCCTGTTTAGTTATATTTTGTGCTTACTTGGGCCATGATCCTTCCAATTTCTGCCTTTGAATTGCACTGACATACTACTTTAGTGGGAGAATGGGAAGTAGAAAAAGATTCACCTTTTAATTTATGATTCTCCATACAGTATTGGTAGATTTTTTGAAGTTATGTGTATATATTAAGTATTTAAAGAATAAAACATAATAAATATATACACTGGGGAAACAGTCATGGGTTTAGAGTTATTACAGCTGTCTAGGAAAAAAAATCTCAGTTTTTCTTTGAAAGAAATAAAATATTTAACTTATTTAAAACAGAAAGAGGAATCGTAAAACTTTTTTGTCAAAAAATATAGAATAATTTGGCTTCCATCAAATTGAATTATCATGAAGATATTGGACACCAGAATTATACAATGGAAACACTACTGCTTGATTATTTTTTAATGGATTTAAATGTGAAGTCAATAGACATTTTCCCAGTTCCTTTCCTCAATACACATTTTCTATAGTACACATTACTACCTGGCCAGGAGTTCTGGAATACTATTGAGTCCATTACTCCATAATATGGTGTAGTTTGATCCCTTGGCCATGTGCAGGTATGGGGGGAAGGGGGACGGAGACTGTTACCGAATATAGAATTTCTTTTCCTTAACCTGGTCTTGTTCCTTGGTTTTTCACCATTTCAGAATGTCCTACCTCATTAATTCTGTATCCTCTGCCTGACCTTTTGATTTTTGCCTTGTAAACATCTCTGGCAACTTTTCACTTCTCTTTAATGCAATTTCTTTAAGATCTGTCTCTACCATTCTGTATCTCTTCTTTGTCATCCATTTCCTGTACTTACCTCATTAAAATAGGCTTTGGAAGCCCTTCCCTCCCTCTGACCCCCTATATCACTGTGGATTAGAAACATTAGGTAATTCCTTTGAAGATAATGTCTAGCCCCCATGTGAGGTTGAAGAGATTTCATACTCTTTTCCTTAGCTTCATTTCATCCTCCCTCAACACATACACCTTGCTACTTTTAACCTTTTGGTTACAGGTGAAGCAATCTAGAGGTGCCATGCTGTAGTCAGGATGGAGTTTGATTGGAGGGTTCATTGCATTTCTTTGACACTTCCTCAGTCAGATACATCACATTTCTCTATCCTCAGTGGGTTTCCAATACAGGCTCCAGAAACCGGGCATGTGTAAATTACTTCAGACTGAAACAACAAACTTGCAAAGCCCATTCTGACACTTTCATCCCCTCTTGCCACTGTCACTCAGAACCCTACCTAAGTCCCTTCACCCCTGCCCCCAGCATGGCATGCCTCATCTTCTGACTCCCCTTATGTCACCATGTTGCCCTTCTTTAACTTTTCATTAAAGTTGATCTGTTTTGTTAAGGTTGTTTTCTGCTCTTTCTGTATTCTAATACCCTCAGGACTCAGTTTCCTAACATCCCTGGCAATGTTGGTCCCATTTTGTCTTGATAGTGCTGAGGAAGGAAGTACAACCCCAGGGAAGAGTGCTTGGTCTGCATCCCTGGGCTGCAGGTGGTCAGAACCCTCACCCCACCATCTCACCCTATGCTTTCCCACACAACATTCCCCCCACTATGGACTTGAAACCAGAGTGTGTTTCCCCAGGCTCAATTCCAGTGGTTCCATGTGTCAGATCCAGGTACAAACCCTAATATATCAAACAAAGAAATGAGTGGTGGTGAAGGACAGAGAAAGGAAGTTTATTAAGAGGCCTATACACAGTGTGGGAAGAAACACAGTAAACAATTTGGCTCAGCTTTGAGGTGTAGGCATGAGTTTTAGCTTTAAATAGAGAAAGCATTGTGGCAGAGGGTGACAGCTATACACATTTAAGCAGTTCTAGTCCCAATGTGTCTTGATTCGTGTTCATTATCTTTTTTTTTTACCACTTCTATCTATCATGTAAAGGGAGTAGTAGGTCAGGTTAAACAAGGTCTTATTGCCTGTTAGAGGGTCAGTCCCAAGGAGGCTCTGCTACCTTTCCCTTGGGCATAGTTTTGAAATAAGGATATTGGTTCTAGCCAGTGCCAGCTTGGCCACATGGTAGATAGGGAATTGGATTTAACTGGTGCCATCTTGTTTTCATGGTGGAGAAAGGGGAAAGTCCCACCTCCCAATTAATGGACATGCCTGAATTAAAGTAATGGCAGGAACTTAAACAATAGGTTACTGGACCTGTTAGTGTTGTGTCTGGAGCTTGAGAGACTTAAATTTCCTGTGACCCTGCCCCCTGATTCTGACAAGCTCAGACACCATTAAGCCATGCCTATGTCAATGTCTCCTGTCTGCTGTCCCCTGGCTCTCTTCTGGTCACCATGGCTTCCCACTTCAGCGCTCGAGTGGAGTTGATCTGGTATTGTTTATTCTGCTCTCTCAGTTTTCTAAAAGTGTTCAGTGTATTAGAGGGGCTGCAGAACTTTTAGACAGGAGTCTACCTGCAGATGCCAGCTTTCTAATGAAGATTCCCAATCTGACCTCTCAAAATGTGGCTTCTCTGATTCTCATGATTAAAATTTACCTTACAACAGTTTCCTATCATTCTTGCAAAGATGGTATCTCATTATAAGGATGTCTTTGGAGAACTTCTGCCCTCTCTGGCTACCAAGGTGGTTGCAAAGTAACTCCAAGAGGAAAGTAGGTAGCTATAAAGTGGAGGCAGAAATGGCAAGCTTTTATTTTGCTTTTACTCAATTCATGGGTTCAAGTAAAAGGACTCAGAGCTTTCATTATTTTTTTGGCAGCAAAAGCAATTTCTAAATACATTTAACAGTCCCCCCTTTTTTTGCTTTAATGAAGTCTTCTAAATAACTCTTTACCCAAATACACATAAATATGGGGAGTGCCTATTTTCCAAATAATTGGTACATGTCATTATTTACACTTACCTCTGTCTTACCGAAAACATTAGTTGACAAGTCTATCTGAACTAATGAAATACTTCTGGTATATCTATGTTTTCTACTTTGCTCTGTTACCATATAATGCAGAAGAGAAAGGATCAGAAGAGAAAGGAAGAAAATCTACTCCCCCATTCCTATCCTCCACCCAGAATATTATCTGCAGGCCTCACCTTCTTATTGTCCCCTTGGTTCTAAGGGTAAACTTACTTGGTACTTTTGAGGCTGGAGGCAGATTTGACCCACTGGGGATCTCTGATATCTAATCCCTATGTGCTGAGGACAATCAACACTCCCAGCTCAGAGGACCTGAAGTAGGAGAGGTAGCGACAAGCATGCTTGCAAAGGAGCAAGATCCTCCTGGGAGGTGCTGAGCGCCCCAGAAGCTTTCAGAGCTGCTCCAGAATTCCCTTCATCGAGAACTGATATCTATCAAAGTCACATTCAGCTGCAATGAATTAGGCTTTAGAGAGAAGCATTTTCCCCTCATCCTTCATGGAAATGATTTAAAGATGAAAGTGCAGGCAGTTTAGGTATTACCTTTGTGTGACCGTCCTGCAACCATGGTCATCAAGGCTCCTCCCGGAGGCAAAAATCTTTCCTAGAATGGGTTCTCTGAAGTTGTGTGGAATTTAGGTACTTATGTGTCCTAAGGCCTCAGGCACCCCGTTGTCATTAAAATTATCACACGTGGGAGGCTGAGGATGATGACAGAAATGGGACTGTAAACACACACCCAGTTGTTGTCCTAAGCAGCAGATCCTGCTGGAGAGAGCTGAGGGACTGAGTGATATTGTCTTCTACAATGGCTCATGGATTCCAGAGAGGTTGGAATGGAAGAGTAGGTGGCACTGGTAATGAGCACTGACCCAAGTAGTTGGGTAGAACCAAAGGATGTTGGGTCAGTGAGGATCACAGTAGGTATGGAGGCCAGGCCCTAGGAATAGCAAGTTCAAGTCTCAGTGCTTCTCTGTCCTCCCAGCATGCTCTTTGCTCATATCTGGTCTGCCTTTTGTGTGCTTATCTTCCACTGATGGGCAAAAATTCCCAGGGCAGAACTTTGAAAGTTCACTGGGGCTCTGACTGTGGACTCTGGCCTTCTAGTTTGGGCTCAAAACAATGGCCCAATGACTGACACTCAGAATTCTTTTAGTACAGGTTAAACAACTGAAAGTGGTCACAGCAATGGTCCACCCACCAACTTTCTTGGTGCTGCCATTGTACCCAAGGCCTAGGCCAGAGTCCCAGGAGGCATTGCTTCCATGCCCCTATTCTTTTCTACATTGAATTTGTCACTAGCTTCAGTTGTCCTAAAATATATCTATGGAAGCCATTACAGCCCCAGCTCAAGTTCTCCTAGTTTAGACTCACGGACAGCTCTACCAGCACCCTAGTGATGCTACCTCCCTAAGAACTCATCCTCTGAAAGCCCAAAGAACTAATTCTAAAAAGTGATACTAGAATGTGAGCCAAAGCCCTGGTTCCAGAAGTCTCAGCACAACAGGGCCTTTCCTGGAAAGCCCAGCAATGATCTAAAGGTGCTGAAGGGGTGAAAATAATTCAGTTCACAAGGTGAACACATTGGGCAGAACAGGGGCTGAAAGACCTGAAGATGAGATTTTTTTAAAGTGCATACAACAGTCTTGATGTTATGTAGTAAGGAGAAACAAAGGGCTGAATTAGGGGGTTCCTTGGTAGTAGTCCAGCTCACCCTGATCAGATTACTGGTTGGGTAGATTATTGCATACAGGATAGGATCACAAGAATTCCCCGCCCCCAAGGCAAGATTTTGTTGATATGAAGGAGGTCTTTCTGGGGATGGGGGTGAGATTTAATCTTTTATGTTAAGATGTTCATCAGTCACACTTGTTGCTCTCAGGATCAAGATGACCTTGAAGAGTAAAGATCCAGGGGAAACCAGAAGTAGCAAAGCAAAATGAGATGGCATCAGAAACAAAGTGGTTCAGGTACAGATATCTCATGCCTATAATCCAAGCTACTCAGGAGGCTGAAATCTGAGAATCATGCTTTGAAATTAGCTTATGCAGATAAGTCTGAGAGGTTTATCTTCATGGTTGTTGTTTATAATGTACTATGTGAAGTTATTTCTTTTCTCTTTTGCTCCCCTTATGGTTTATCTCATGTTGTCACTGCATCTAACTTGGGTACCTGGTATATTGTATCTACATTTATTTGTTCATTTGAAATAGGGATGGAAAAACAAGATGATTGGGAGGGGGTGATGGGAGGGAAAGTAGAAGAAAAACATGGGAAAGGGTGTCAATGTCCAAGAAGTAATGTATCCACTACCTGATGAATGTAACTGTCACTCTTCTATACATCACCACAGCAATAAAATAAAATTAAAAAAATAAATTCTTATCTAATTAACCAGTCAAAAGCCCAGAAATGTATATGCGGCTCAGTTGATAGAGCACCAGCTTTGAGCAACAACAACAAATAAGACAATCTAGAAGAAAATCCTGAGTTCAAACCCCAGTACAACCCGATCTCTGTCCTCCTCACACACACACAAAGAAAAAAATGGAGTCAGGTCAGTGACTCAGCCTGCCTTCCAAACTCAAGTCCTTCTGTTTCTAAAAATCGCTGTGCTGTTTCAACATCTCACTGGGTGGTGAGGATTGAAGTGGCTAAACCTATCCATGTCTGGGTAAGGAATATTTTCTGAGTGTCAATGCTCCTCTGGACTTCACTGGACCTCAGTGAGAGGCACACATGTGTGTCCCATGCTTGGGCATGGTGTACTTGAATCTCAGAAGAATCATTGAGCTGTTTGAATCTGAGAAAGTCCAGATCGATGTAAATGGGTTTTATGTCTGTGCAGCACGTGTCTCTGAAAATGGCTATGTTAGATTTGTGTGTACTAAGGTGTGTTCACTCCTGGGTGCTTGTGTGTGAGTTTGTGCTTTTGTGTGTAGGTGTGTTGATGTCCATGGGTGATCCTGTGGATTCTCTATCCTTTGTTGTTTCTCTGATCTTTTTCTCTCTGGGAGGGTGAGTGATTACTGTCGGTAGATAATGTTCCAATAAGGAACACTGTGAAAGAAATCATTTCACAGTCCCCATAGAGCAGATCATGTGCTCTGTTCTTGGCAAGTGAGTGGTTGCTGAGTTACTGCAAGTCAGCTCCTTTCTTCTCCTGCGATGATGCATCGACTGCTTGCTGGATGTTTTTTTTTCCCCCTCCTTTAAATACAAGCGAGTTTCTTTTCCTTTTTGTGCATCCTCCTCTAAGCTTGGGAGCACAGCACTGGACAGGGCACCATCTTTCTCTGAGATTTACTATATCTGGCAGAACTTGGGGAGGGCAGCCAAGATGGGGAGGGCTGAGTGTACCCTAGCTCTCTAAGGAGAGATGAGGCATTCTCTAGAATTTGGAGGCAGAGAGCAGCTCTTCTTTATTGCTATGGCTCTTCTGGCTTTAAGACCATTTGTAACAGAGCAGAAAGCTTTATAGGGAAGTATTTATTTGGAAAGAACTGGCTGAGAGGAAGTAAGGAGGGAATGAGTTCAAGCCAGATAAGTCTGGACTCTGAGAAATAGCTAGTTAAGAGAACCAGGGCCAGCAGATCAGAGCTTCATTCTCAGGTCTGTAGTTTTCTTGAGCGACTCCTCACCCTGGAGTCATCCTTAGAGGAGAAGAGCAGAACTTGTGTTCCATACCCTTTCTGTCCTCCTTCCTCACCACTCATTGTCTCTGGGCCTTTTTAATGGTCACTCTGAAAGCTCACTAGGAAAGCTCCTCACACATGCTATGTCAGGCAACGAAGCCCTGGGCACAGCTTTGCCCACCTGGCACTGTGGAAATGAGAAGGAAGCAAGACAGCATGTGGCTTTCCATTACACAGAATATCAGCCACAGAGCAGCGAATGTTAACTCTCAGTCTCCTGACACCCCAGCGAGTGTCCTTTCCATCACACAAAGGTCGTTTGGGATGACTTTTAGGTGTCAGATGACTTTTATTTAAAACCAGAAAATAACTTCCCCTTATGGGACCATACAGTGAAGTGGAAAGTCATGTAACGAGTCAGGAAAAGAGCCTAGCGACAGTGCAATAGAGGACTTTCATCTGGAAGGAATGTTCGTGCCTTTGAAGAGGCAGTTACAGGAAGGTTTGATGTGGGCCAGATATGGAGAGTTCTGAGAATGAACAGCACAGTGGCCAACTTAGATAGTCAGTTCAGTTCACTTCAACCATCGTTTACTCAAGACCCTTTGGAGGCCCAGGGCTGGGAAGGTGCCAGACATACAGAGAAGGAGAAAGCTGTGTCTTCAGGGAGCTCAAAAACAGATGGGGTGGGGGAGTCAGAAAACAACAAAAAAATTACTCCTAATGAAATGTACAGTCATGTCCCAGCCATTTGGGCTGGAGATGTAACTCAGTAGTAGAGCATTGCACAAGGCCTCAAATTTGATGCTCAGTTGTATAAACAAGCAAACTCTCCCAACCCTGAAAAAAAGCTCAGATGTCAGTTTCTGAAGGTTGCTAAGGGAACAGAAAAGGAGATGTACTCCATCTGCTAGGACCCGAGCAATACACAGATGCAAGTGCAATGCACTGTGTATGACGAATTATATGGTTGGTCCAGGTAGAGCTGTGCTTGCAAGATGGGTGGGCAGGTACAAGGATGAGAACAATTTTTTGAAATCCAGATGATATGAGCCCTTAAGCATTCTGGAAATGTTTAATGGGAATGAGATATGGATCAGATTTGTATTTGATATCTTCTTCTGGGACTATAAGCAGGAGAGAGTTCCGAAGAATAAATCAAAAGTAGAAGATCCATAGGGAGGTTGTGGAAATACAGGGAAGAGAGGCCAAGGGTTGGAAATGAGGTAGATGTTGGAGAAAGAAAATGGACTAAATTATGTATGTGTGTGTGTGTGTGTGTGTGTGTGTGTGCACAAACATGTGTGTGCACTGGTCCTGCAGATTGAATTTTCTTAGGGCTCTACCACTTAAGTCACAGCTCCCCTCTTAACTTTTTTGTTAAGTGGAGATCAGAGTGTCATAAACTTGTCTGCCCTGGTTGGCTTCAAATTGCAATCCTCAGATCTCAGCCTCCTGAATAGCTAGGGTTATAGGCACGAGCCACCAGCACTCTGCTTTAGAACTTCTTGATGAGCAGAGAAATAACCTAGAAGTGATATGGTAAAAGTGAAGTGGGGTGGGAATGAGGACTAAGATGAGACAAATATGCTGATTTATAAAGTGTACTTCAACTAGACATCTATTACTCTGTCTAGGCAGCAGAGCCGTGAAGGGTACAGGAGGAAAGAGAGAGAGAGAGAGAGAGAGAGAGAGAGAGAGAGAGAGAGAGAGAGAGAGAGAGAGAGAGAGAGAGAGAGAGAGAGAGGAGGGAGAGGGAGAGTCAGAGAGACAGAGACAGAGAGACAGAGACAGAGAGACAGAGAGAGACAGAGAGAGACAGAGAGAAAGAGAGAAGCATCTGAAAATTAAGAGGTAGATAGGTAGATGGTCGGGTCAGGAGGGGGGCATCGGGTTTTGGACAGGAAGAGGATGTTTGCAGGTTAAAGAAGCTAGATGTTGAGCGGGGTACCAATAACACACCTATAACCCTAGCTACTTAGGAGGCTGAGATCTGAGGATCATGGTATGAAGCCAGTTGGGGCAGAAAGTCTGCGAGATACTTTATCTCTAATAAACTGCCAAAAAGCTAGAAGTAGATCTGTAGATCAGGTGGTAGAGGGCTAGCCTTGAGCTAAAGCTCAAGAGTACCAAGGCTTTGAGTTAAAGACAACAACAGCAACAGAAAGGCTAGATGTTAAGAAAAGTTACACGTCTAGTCACCATTTCTTAATGGAGAAGGAAACAAAGATTTATGCAAGGCATGGTCAGGGCTCAAATAAGCAAATGTGAGATTAATTAGAAAAATATGGATTAGAAATTAGTGAGAATGAATGGGGGCACTCACTACAGATAAGGGCTACCCAGCAGAGCCAAGAATCCAATGAGAATACTTAGGTTTAATTGGAAGTGATGGAATCTTTTCAGTGTTGCAAAGTTTTCTTTAGTAGTGTTCAATTTCCCAGTACAGGACTCTAGTAGATGCATTATTAGAACACTAAACAAAAATTGGGAGTGTGTGTGTGTGTGTGTGTGTGTGAGAGAGAGAGAGAGAGAGACAGAGAGAGACAGAGAGAGACAGAGAGAGACAGAGACAAAGAGAGACAGAGAGAGACAGAGAGAGACAGAGAGAGACAGAGAGAGAGAGAGAGAGAGAGAGAGAGAGAGAGAGAGAGAGAGAGAGAGAGAGAGAGAGAGAGAGAGAGGAGACAAAACCGAGAGAGCCAATACTGAGTACCGAGGTTTGAACTCAGGGATTTACACTCTCATTTTGACTTTTTAGTTTGAACCCTTGAACTATGCCTCAAATCTAGCATTTTTTGCTGGTTAATTAGTTATAGACTCTGTTAGATTTTTCTGCCCTGGCTTAATTTGAATGGAAATTTTTAGGTCTCAACTTCCTGATGAGCTAGAATTACCGACATGAACCACCAGAGCCAGCTTTTAAACTGGGATTCTGATGGATAGTGATAATAACACTGATACATTTATAGAATGCATATTATAGGTAGGGTATATAGATCTGAACTGTTGATGTGTTTGGTTTTGTTTGACATTCTTAGCTACTCTAGGAGGTTGGAATTAATACTAGAGTCACTTAACAGATAAGGAAACTAGGACCCAGGTGAGCAAAATTACATATATTATATGTACTGCACATAGGGTTGTAAACCAAATCATTTCTCTAATTCCAGAGGAGGAAGATGGTTCAGGGAGTAAATGATGAGATTAATGTTGCATTGGGAGGAAAACAGGGCTACAGCATCCTGGTAAACTGGAAGAAAATTAAGGGTATCAGGGTCTCATATGTTTCTGAGGTCAAATGTTTCACGGGTATGAAAAGGAAGGCTGGAAGAACGATTGGCTATGGAGGTCAGAGAGCAATACTGGAGTTGAGGAGGGCAAGAAATATAATGATAGTGTGCTGATGAAATGAAGATGTTGAACTATCTTAAAATGTTGGAAGTGAAAGGCAATAAATTAATAATGGGCATACAGGGGGCTGAGGTTAACTATGCTGGATCCTTGAATTATGAATTGGAAGTTATTTTTCAAGCATTGCTACTCTCCTGATTATTTCTACTTCTTAAAAGCCACCTACTTCACCTAGTCCAGTTTTTCCCAAGGTGCCATATCTATCTTCTTCCAAGGAGTCAGGGAAGGAATTATCAATGATCACCACCTTTTCCTCCTGGGCTTGGAGATCCAAAGAAGCCACAAACACGTGTGACACAGGTTGGGTTCTGAATCATTACTACTTTACTGTTTTGAGCTGGTTGTTTCATAGATTTTCACTCAGGAAATTAAGAGAGAGAGAGTGTGTGTGTGTGTGTGTGTGTGTGTGCGCGCGCACATGCAGCACTGGGCTGGTTTTAAACTTCAGTCTTCTGCTCTCTGCCTCTTGAGCAGCAGACATGAGCCACAAGAGCTCAGATACATGTTTAGTTCTTAAATACATATCCTGGATTGTGTCAGTGGTGGAGATACAATGAGAGGCCTGGAGGTCTGTGTTTCCCTCTATACTGAGCTACAGAAGTGACCCTGAGAGGCAGAGAATCTCTGGGAACTACTACATGAAAGGCAAAGAGCTGGGCCTGTAAGTTACAGTAGAAAGATCACTGTGCCCACAAATGACCTGGAAATGGAAGGAAAGAAAGGCTTTGGGAAATCTTTGACAGTCCTCCTATCTCTGAGGGAAACTTTTAGATTGTTTTTTTATGACTTTTGTAGAGCTACCATGCCTGTGATTTATTCCCAAGGCTGTGCTGTGGCTAAAAGAACACTGTGTATACAACCCAAAGTAATTTCAAACCAATTTACCTTCTGTGCTTGTCCCTCTGTAACCCAGGGAAGTGACAGCCTGCTCTTTGGTAATGCTTTTAAATTGTCCTTTTCTCCCCCCCCCCACATCGCCTCTTCTTTGCAACTGTTCCCCACAACTTTGTCCTCAAAAGTTTCCTGAATGAGCCCACAACTTTCAGCTTCTTATCCCCAGTTTCTATCCTTTTCTTGTTCTTTCACCAACACATACGACTGTGTAACTGACCTTGGAGTCAGAGATACACCAAGTTTGCAAATTAGTCTTATAAGTTGCTCAGTGAACTGAGGGTGGGAACATATTCGTGCACGTACAGATATGTTACTAATTTTACTCCATGACCTTCTACCAAAGCAGTATCATAGGACTATAGAGATGAATGGCATAGAAAGCCCTTTGCAGATTTTTGTTGCTTATATCACCATTGCCTATCCTTAGTGCTTGGCTGTCTTTGAGAATATTGGCACTTGGGGAACCTCTAGGTACCTAAGTTTGCTCACATTGAGGGGTCTTATAAACTCCTGAAACCATCCGCTTCCCTCCAAAACCAATCAGAATCCCAAAGAGAGCAGGAAAGGGATCCTGGTAATCTTATGCGAGTCCCTCGTCCTTCTGACTGCCATGAACACACAGCTCCCAGTATCATCTCATGCCCACTGGCGACAAGACAGGGGACAAGTATACAGTGACTTTGGGGTTTTCTTTGTGGCCCTGTTTATCTCAGGAGAAGGAATGGAACAGACTGTGTTCTTCAGTCAGCACCAGTTGAGGACCAGCTGCCAGTCTTACCTGTTTGAGCTCTATTTCTTTGGTATCAAACTGAAGTTGTCTTATTTTTTGTACTTATTTATTTAATTTAACAAGTAATGATTATATATATATATATATATAGGAGATAGAATGATATTGATATACACATATTTGTGATGATCCACTCAGAATATGTGACTTAGCAGTTATGGTAAACATTTATTGATCTTCAAATTGTTGTGCAAGGGGATTGTGGTTTAACATGTCCATTTGGGCATACAGTACACCATAATCTTAGTCACCCCTTCCATCATTCCCTCCCCCCCCCCCAAGAAGGAAAACTTCATGGCAAAGAAGGTAGAAGATAAAGCAGAGATTGATGGTTTTAACTGTATTCTTTTTTGTTTGTTTTTCTCTTTTGGTACTGGATCAAACTCAGGAAGTTGCACTTATAAGTTCTGTTTTAGCAGGACTTAGGGCGACCAGCTGTGATTTATTTATTAATTCACAGTGGCCCCATTAGCTAGGAGAAAGTTTTTCCTTTCCTCTCCCTTTCCCTCCCTTTCCCCTTCTTTTCTCTTCCTTTCTTCTCCCTTCTCTTTCACCCCTCCTTTCTCTCTTCATTCCTTCCCCTTTCCTTTTCTTCTATCTCTCCCTTTCCTTCCCTTCCCTCTCTGGTCTCCTTCCCTCCCTCCAGACCTCCCTCTCTTTCTTCTTTCTTTCTTTGCTTAAGAGAAAGTCCTTAGTCCTTAGCTTTTCTTCCCATTAGAGCAAAGCCTCATACTTTGGGCATTTGTCAATACTGGCTTGGTGGACACTTGTAGGTGTCAGTCAGAGCTTAATAAGATCTGTAAACATGCACCTCCAGCAGCATCACACTTGGAAACTTCTTGCCTAAATGAAAGCTAAACAGCTTTTAATTATATATCACCTCTCAAGGACCATTTAAGAACCTAGCCAGTGTTTACAAGCGGATTTGAAATTTTCTCAGTAAAGGAATTAATTCTGTTACTTCTCAGTGCCTGGAAAAGCAAACAAGAGAAAAGTAAGGCTGATTATTTGTTCAGTGATATGGGTATTGGGGGCCTCTGTCTCACGTCAGGCACCTTTAGAATTATATCCAGTTAGAAACACAAATGTTAGACTATATTTGATTGGAGTTCTGACACCCAAAAGAAAAAAGAAAGTGTGTTTACATTGTGGAAGAGAGAAACAAGTTTCTCTACCTTTTTTGGTTCATCTGGATCTTCAGTTGATGGGATAATGTCCTTCCCCATTAGAAAGGCTCTTCCATACTCAGTCAAATAAACTACAAGCTAATATCCTCCAGAGATATTATCATAGTCAGGCCCAAACAGTCCAACTATTCTAAATGAAATGTCCAATTTTTGGCTTTACCTTTCAGCAGAAGAGCTGACTTAGAATCTACCCAAGAGCTGACTGAGAATCTTTAAACATTTGTGAATGTTTAAAGCCACTGTGGGGAATTAACAATATTCTACCTACTATATTAATTCAATTAACACTCAAAATTGACTATCACAATGAAATATTTTACCTGTTTTGTTCAATAGCAATCCTTTGGAATAGGATGTTTTGCTGTTTTAACACTTCTCAGTTCAGATGGGTGGCATCTACAGCATGCAGCCAACTTGTTAAAGATCATAACTGTAGACTAGCATTTCTAAGTTCAAATCCTAGCTAGGGTCCTGTAAGTTACTTCATTTCTTTGGACTATAGTATGCCCAGATTATTATTGTTTTTTTATTGTTGAGATAATGTATAGAGGGATTACAGTTATATTCATCAGGTAGTAGGTACATTGCTTCTCACACATTGATATCCATCCCTTCTCATGTTTTTGTCCCCATTTCCCTCACCGCCTCCCAATCATCTTGTTTACCACATCCTTTTCCTATTTCAAATAAAGAAATAAATGTATATACAATATACAAGCTAACAAAATCAGATACAAGTAGCAATATGAGATTAAAGGGCAAAAAAAGAGAAGAGAAATAACATAGTACATTAAGAACAACAATCACACAATATAAAGCTCCTGTTTCCATATCCAAGAGATCCTTTCATTTAGTCTCATCCTATATGACCTCATGTACCTAGGTTTTGAGCTACTATAATCCTTTGCTAGGAGTCTTAAGTTTGTACTAATTATTACAAATGAGGGAAACCATTGAGCCTATGTTCCTTTAGGTCTGAGCATGCCCAGATTATTTAGCCAACTGTCTTTGAGTGTGTCTATGAGGGTGTTTCTGGGTGAAGTGAACATTACTTAAGGGTAAGCCTAAGGCAAACAGACTGGTGTGGGGAGAGAGTACAACATTATTCAAGCCATTGAAGGTCTGAAGAGAACACTTCACTGACAGAGTTCTCTCTCTATCATTGAGCAAGAACATGAGTCTTCTGTTGCTTGAGACTTAGATTCAGACGGGAACATAGGCATTCCTCTCTATTGCATCTTAGACCTTTCAATTCCAATTGAAGTTATAACATTGATTTTCCCAAATCTCCATCTTGCAGACTATAGATACTTGGACTTTTCGGTTGTGATCATTGTTTCAGCTTATTCCCTGGTGTGTGTGTGTGTGTGTGTGTGTGTGTGTGTGTGTGTGTGTGTGTATGTGTGTGTGTGTGTGTGTTTATTCCCCATAGACTGTGGTATTGATCACCAAATCTGTCATGGAAATACCAGTTGGTGGATGGTGGATTCCATCTCCATCCATAAACATACTGGAGGGGTGGCATTCTGGGTTCACTTTTTTTCGGGGGGGGAGTGAATGATCCAAGTAATAAGGTGCCATCTAGGAGCCAGAAGCAAAAAGGACCCAGAAATCTAGAAACTTGGAAATGTCAGAAATAAATCTAAAAAATAGAAGGAAGTTATCTGCCTTGGAGAAGTTGAAAAAAATTAATTTTGCAGCAAGCACCAGTGGCTCAGATCTTAATCCTTGTTACTTAAGAGGTGGAGATCCAGAGAATCATAGCTTGAAGCCAGTCTAGGCAGAAAAGTCTCTGAGACTTCATCTGTAATTAACTGGAAAAATGCTGGACTAGAGATATGGCTTAAATGGCCAGCCATGAACAAAAGTGCAAGACCCTGAGTTCAAGCCCTGGCAATGACACTCAAAACAAATTTATTTGTAAGACTGTGGCTGAGCTTTGTTGTTTTGCTAACCTGGATTAGCTTAAGGTATGTTCCCTGAAGTTATTAAGGAGGCTGCAATTTCAGTGGTGCTTTTGTTACTAAAGCTATGATTAATAGTTGGCTCCTGGATGCCTCCTACCTGGTTCCTTGTTTCCAGTCTTCCCTTTCTCTGCAGTGGGCTACACATAAGGAAAATCTGATTATGGATGTTAGCTCTTGGCTTATTACACATTTCATATATTTTGTGCTGTCCTGTTCCAGTTCCCAGAAATCCATTCAAGAACCTAATTTTTCTCTTTCGCTTATCTTCCTAGCCATCTCTCTCCATGTTCCAGATCTCTGTTACATTGTTACATATATGGCATTGTATATTTTCTGTACCAGTGTTCTTGCTTTCATATCTATATCTTTGTATATGGTGCTCTCTTGGCCTGCAAGTTGTGACTCAGCTCATTCCACCACTCAGTTCTACTCAGAATTTCTGTCATACTACTCATCTTCTTACACATTAATCGCTTGTTTAAATGTTTGTATCTTGGAAGTCTTTCTGTCTTCTAAGGACACATCAATGAGTTTAGTTGGGGATACGTTTCAGAAAAATTTTCTCCAATTCATTAGTTTACCTAGGTTCTATGAAGACTATCATAGAGACTTAGAGCCTAGGTGAAATCTGATGACTCTGAGCTTTCTATCTTGCTCAAATTGTGATATCCAACTGTCCCATGCTCAGTCAACTTAGGCTCCCCAACCCATTTGGGGAAAGCAATTTATTTGTGTGTATTCAGAGAAAGGCTGCTTGCTCAAAGATGTTCTCCAACAGAAGACACAATTAAATTGCAATGAATAAGTAAATTATAGCATGTCAGTGTGTTGGAATTTAAGCACTCTTAAAAACCATTATTACAATGACAGTGAAATGGCCTGAAAGAGGGAAGACTCAGCCCTTTTTATGAACCCCCAAAGCTAAAATCCACTTCCACAAACACTTTGCTTCTATTCATTCACTTAAAAATCATTTATCGAGTACTTACAATATACAAGGTCCTGGTAACGACCAGAGCAGGATGACTGAGTTTATCGCAAACATTTTTCAAGGGAAATGGAAGATAAGAGGAAATCATTCCTCACATGACATTTGATTTAGATAACCCTACTTACTAATCTTCCCTTAAAAAAATCCACTATTTCTTCCCTTAAAAAAATTACTCTTCAATGTTTTCTCGACCTTCTGACCTTCTTTTCTTTAATAGACTATTGTTGGGAGCCAGAGTGGAATCAAACTGTACCTTGATTTGCATCAGACAATGGCTTTATTGTCTTATTGTTTTCTGGCCTTATTCTGTTTAAATGACCTGAGATTTACCATATGAATGTAACACCTGGATGTTCCCTGGGTCTCAAGAAGGGAAGAGGCTGGAGTGGAAAATAAACGCGTCTTTACCTGGACTGCAGACATCCCGGACCCGGTGTGTCTGTCTCTCTTCTGTTTCTTCCTAGTCCTTGCCCCCTATTTCAGGAACCCCAATCTGCGAACCCTGGTTTGCTGCCGGCTGGCCCCGGCAGACTATTACTCTATTAATCAAATTTTCACTACTGTGACACAATACCAATCACTTTAGAGGAAGGAAAGTTTACTTTGGATCATGACTTCAGTTCATGCTGGGTCGTCATTGCTATGTTGGGCCTGTGGCCTCACAGTGCAGCTGGTGTGAGTGCATAGGGAAGGAATTCTGCTAGCCTTACAGTCACAAAGATGCAAGGAGGGAGGAAAAGGAGCTGTCATTTCAATATCCCCTTCTCACTCCAAATGATTTCACATCCTTCTAGTAGACTCTAGGTCTTAAGTGTTTCACTACCTCCATAATGCTACCCTGGGGACCAAACCTTCAACACAAGGGGACAGAAGATTTACCTCACTCCCCTTTCAAATCTCCCAAGTCCTTAGGTCCCTACATGTCTTACATGAGCAAATGGAGCTATTTATTTCTATCATTCTCTGTTCCTGCAGTTTCAGAAGGTCATCACCATCATTACATGCAGCAAACAAAAGGGTCTTGTAGGCTTTGATTTTGTTAGAGAATGGAGGGATTGGACATAACATGTTACATTTCCTGTCACAAAATTACACTGGGGGATGACTCCTAAGTAGACATCTTGGCTATCTTGGGTCTTGGTTTGCTCCAAACTCAGTCTGGAGATAAAAGTCCAACCACTAAAGGCATCTTGTAGCTGCTTCCCCTTCCCCACCCCTGCCCTGGAACAGGCAAAGAATTCTTTCCTCATGAGTTTGCAGGAGAGTCAGAAGTTGGTATCAGTGGTACTGATAAGGGTCTTTAGATGAATTTATAGACAAGAACATGGGCTTATCGCTATTCTATCCTTGATATAGCCAGGAAGGAGTTTCTGGAAGAGGGGATAGAGTGGGTGGTAAGGGAGGAGGGAGGGAGGGAGGGAGGGAGGAGAGAGAGAGAGAGAGAGAGAGAGAGAGAGAGAGAGAGAGTCAGCTGGACTAGTTCTAGGTACAGCCCAATGGTATTTAAATAATTCATATACTTAAAATAACAAAATAAATATTTTATGGGTTTTTAAATTTTAGCAGTAAGCTGAACCCTTGAAACTCACAGATTAAAAGCTAGACTTTAGTCACAAATACCATTGCATAGTAAAAGATTGCTATTAGTGGACAAACCTAATTACCAGTTTACAGAGTTTCATGCAGAGGGGTCTTGAAAATCAAGTAGGACAGCCTGGCCTGGCTAAAGGGAATACAGGGGAGGGGGCACAGGGACCTCTTTCTTTCTCTTATGAGGCTTCTGTGCTCTCTAAACAATCTCTTGATTTGGGGGCTCTTCTTCTGTCATGAGAAATCCCAGCTCATTCTTGAGACCATTTTGGGTTGGGAAATTCTCAGACACTATGTCAATAGATTTCTGTTGGAGGATAATTATAAAGTAGAACAATAAGATTGGTAGGGGCTACATAAATTTTCTGTTTGTCTCCACTTCCCAGGAGAATTTCAAAGATGATGTAAAATACTCAGAGCAGTGTGACCAGAATATTTCCTCTAAATGATTGCTTATTCTCATTCTATTGGTTTTTGAAATATAATGCTCATTGATTTTGGGGGTACAATTATAGCAGTAATGTATGTCTATTATATAAAATTTGGAAAATGTGAAAAGGCATAAAGAGAGATAGAGAGAGCATGTATAAATGATCACACAATAATAACCCCTGTCATCTTTTTGCAGGGGAGAAGAGAGAAATGGGGGTAAAGAGGAAAAGGAAGAGTAAGAGAGAGGGAGAAAAGGAGAGGGAGATAGAGAGGAGAAGTAGAAGCCTGCTTTCTATCCTTACCTCTTTCTTCTCTGATCAGCTATCCTTTGGTTGCTTTGTTGGCCACATTTAAAGTTTCCAGTGAGGTACTCTCTTCTAGAACTTGTATGTGTCACCTGTATCTATGTCTTGACCAGGACACATTTTAATTGCAAAGATTTCTCTTTCCTTATCACATAAGATGTGTCAAACTTGAGCTTTTCAAGTACTGATCCTGGAGATTGATGAATTCAAATTGAGACAGTTTCTCAACCTTGGCACAAAGGGCATTGTACATTAGATAATTCATGATCTTTTTTCTTTATTTTCTTTTTGCACTAGTTCTGGGGCTTGAACTCAGGGCCCAGGCATTTTCCTTTACCTTTCATTCAGGGTTGGCACTCAACCACTTAAGTCATAGTTCCATTTCTGGCTTTTCGGTGGTTAACTGGAGATCAAATTCTTATGGACTTTCCCACTTGGGAAGGCTTTGAACTCTGATCCTCAGATCTCAGCCTCCTGAGTAGCTAGGATTACAGGCTGATAACTATGTTTTTGTAGGGGTTTCTTCTCATGTTGTGAGGTGTTTAGTAGCATTTTCCTTCCTTATTACCTAATTGTGACTGCCTAAACTACTAGACACTACTAAATATCCTTTAAGCATGCAGGAAGAATTACCTCTGATTGAGAATCACTAGCTTGTATACCTAAAAATTGGGTAGACCTGAGTTTTAGATTTATAATTGGTCATGGTTGAGGTAATAAAATTCCATTTGAATGGAATTCCTAAAAAACATTTTTTTTTTCACAAAGCATAATGAAAAGCTAGGCACTACTAGCTCATGACTGTAATTCCAGCTAGTCAGGAGGCTGAGATCTGAGGATCTAAGTTCAAAACTAGCTCATGCTGTAAAGACCCTGAGATTCTTATCTCCAATTAACTGCCAAAAAATGGAATTGGAGTTGTGGCTCAAGTAATAGCATACTAGATTTGAGCATAAAAGCTCAAGAACAGAGACTAGGCCCCGAGTTCAAGCCCCAGGACTAGAAAAAAGAAAGACAGACCAAAGTAAAAAAGGGGCATATAATGAAGATGAATGAGATATGAATGTAGAAGCCTCAGATCAGGAATTAGTGGAGCATGGCAACTTTAGGTATTTTTAATCAGAAAGATAAGGAATACAGGGAATGAGGAGCCCACAGCATGGTGGGCTGGGCTGGGCAGGGGAATCAAGGTCAGGGATTTCTGAGAATCTGTAAATTAGGTTTGTGGAGAAGCTTTCGAGGAGATGAGAAGGCTGCAGAAATCCCAGAGGATTTGCTGCTGCTAATCTCAACAGCTTGTAGCAGCACCGTGAGTCATTGTTAGAAGAAACAACCTGGAGGACACAGGCACATCTACATATTTGCCATCTGCTGACACCTGTAAGCTTGTCAGTAACTACAAAATACTACCTGCTCCTCCTCCTCTGTTGGCCAGATCTCAAATGAGTGCCTGGACAGTAGCTGGACTCTTCCACAGACCTGCTGGCTGGGACATCTTAGAAAAGTGGCTTTCAGTCATTCAGCCTCACAGAACTGGATGTTGCTGGAGCTAGGACTGTGATGAGATTTTCAGCAGATACTGTGATAGTCCACAGGGTCATCCATTTACATCTCCACCTTTGGGCACTAGATTATAAGGAGTATTTTTATTCCAAGGATGCTATGTTAATCCATTGTCCTTAAGATTGATCTGTTAAATTGATCTAGTGAATTAACTGGGAAGCCTACAGAGTGGGAGAAGATCTTCACCAACCAAACAACGGACAAAGACCTCATATCTAAAATATATCAACAACTCAAAAAATTGAATCACTCCAAAACTAATCTTCAAAGTAACAACCATCCCATTAAAAAATGGGCCAAAGACTTAAAGAGAGTCTTCTCTGAAGAAGAAACAAAAATGGCCTATAGACACATGGAGAAATGCTCCATATCTCTGGTCATAAAAGAAATGCAAATCAAAACAACTCTAAGATTCTACCTCACTCCAGTTAGAATGGCCAGGATCAGGAAAACGAATAATAACAGATGCTGGAGGGGATGTGGCCAGGAGGGATCACTACTACACTGTTGGTGGGAGTGCAAACTCGTCCAACCACTATGGAAAGCAGTGTGGCAGTGCCTCAAAAGGCTAAACTTAGAACTCCCCTATGACCCAGCAATTCCACTACTTGGCATTTACCCAACCATCCAGAATCTAGGGCATACTTAATCCACTAGCACAACAATATTCATTGCAGCACTATTCACCATAGCAAAGATATGGAACCAACCTAGATGTCCCTCAGTTGATGAATGGATCAACAAGTTGTGGTATTTGTACACAATGGAATTCTATGCTGCTGTCAGAAAGAATGACATCGCCCCATTTCTTAGGAAATGGAAAGACTTAGAAAAAATCGTATTAAGTGAAGTAAGCCAGACTCAAAGGAACTTAGGCTCAATGGTTACCCTCATTCATCATAATCAGTAGAAACCTTGGGCTCTACTAGCAGAGATCTGCAATAGAGTAAAATCTTGATACATAAGGCCATATAGTATGAAGCTAATTGAAAGGACCTCCAGGATATTGAAACAAAAGCCATATAATGAATGATTTTTGTCCTTAATGTACTATGTTATCTCTCATCTCCTTTGCTGTCCCTTGGTTATCTCATATTGTTATAGTATCTCACTTTGTTATCTGATATATTGAATTTATTTATATTTGGTTATTTGAAATTTGATAGGGAAGGGGGGAAAACCAAGACGGGTGGGTGGTGGGGGGGGAGGGAAATGGGTACCAAGACATGTGAAAGGGTATCAATGTATGTGAATTAATGCACCTTCTATATGGCAAATATCATGTAACCCTTTTACTAATTACAATAAAAAAGTTATAAAAAAAGATTGATCTGTTGACTACCATGTCTTGTATATTGTGAAGGGATAATGGAGGCCACATCTAGAGCATGTGAAACAGAGCTGAAATAATCTGGCACTTGAAAACCACAAAGCTTTCCTTGAGTAAAGATATACAAAAGTTCCTACTCCATCTATATACTCTTTATTTGATGATATCTCACAAGGTTGCTCTCCTGATACCCATCGTTTCCAAAGTTCAAGTCTTCCTTTTATTGTGAAAAATAAGCTCCTTAAACTCTGAAAGCACGATATCCATACTGTTTTATATATATGCATATTTCAGATCATATTTTAAAAGCTTTACATTACTGAGTCATGTGGATTTAACATTTGTGCATGAATCTCTGTCCCTTGCTTTAGTGAATTATTTTGGATTGGTTTCTAGATGTGAGTTACTCATCGTAAACTCCAAGTAATTGTTTCACCCAATGTTTGCCATGATTAACTAGCAGCATATGAGACTGCCAACTTCCTGCCGTTTTTCAAACACTGAGATCAAATTGTTTATGCTTGAACAAAATAAAACAAAAAGACTGTTGTTTTATGGCTGGTAATATTTTTTTTTGGTTGTTGTAGTGCTTTTCATTTCTCTGGTTTTACTAGTAAGTTGTTTGTGTGATTTTTTTAAAAAAATGTCCTATTATGTTTTTAAAAATCATTTTTTATTGTGAGGGCAACATAAGCTAAAGCACAAAATTCAAAATAAACCACAAGAAATATGTTAATTTGTTTATTTCATATAGGGAAGGGAAGGGAAAAAACAAGATGATTGGAAGGGATGGGGGGAAGGAAAGTGGGAGAAAAACATGGGAAAGGGTATCATTGTTCAAGAAGTAATGTACCCACTGCCTGTCAAATGTTACTATAACATCACACCAACAATAAAATACAATTAAATAAATCAACAAACCCCAAAGTCTTTCTAGCCATTAGTCACTTCCAACAGCTATAAACAGCTGTTTATTTTTGTTGTTGTGCATATACATAAGATCAAAGTAAGTCTGGATATGTTAATGGATAGAAAATTATGAATCTTATGTTTTAAAAATCAGAGTCACAGAACTTTCTATATATTATCACATACAATATTTTTCATATACTATTATTCTGTTTGTTCATACCCTTTTATTTACCTGGTCCATTGTTGACTGACATTTTATGTTATTATTATTTTTTGCCAGATTTGGGGCTTGGACTCAGGACCTGAGCACTGTCCTTGGGCATTCCTCAAAGATAGCACTCTTTTACCCCATGAGCCACAGCACCACTTCTGGCTTTTTCTGTGTATATGGTACCAAGGAATTGAACCTAGGACTTTGTGCGGGTTAGGCAAGCACTCTACCACTAGACCACTCTCCTGGCTTTAGGTTATTTTTGTGCATCTTCTACACAAAAATATCCCAATGAGCCAAAATAAGCCTTAGATCCTAGTTGATTGGTCTCGGGTATTTGTAGTAGGACTAAAAGTTGACTAATGTAACTGCTTATATGTTTAAATATTAATAGGTATACACACCATTACATATAATTTAAATTGCAAGTTCACTGGATTTGTTATTGGAGGACAACGATTACATGTGGCTTCCCTGAGGCATACAGGATGGCCAAGAACTTGTTCTAATGTCAATGCCTATAAGAGCTAATTTTGTATAAACATGACGGGGCTACACAGTGCCCAGATTAAACACTATTTCTGAAAGGATCTTTGAATGACAATGTTTCTGGATCAAACTAGCATTCATGCTCTATAATCTACATTGTCCCCTGAAGTATGGGTTAGTGATATCCAATTTGTTGAGGTCTTAAGTAAAATAAAAATGGAGCAAGAGATATGTGACTATAATCCTAGCTATTCAGAAAGTAGAGATTTGAAGGATTATGATTCACTGAACAAAATTTGTGTGAGATCGCATCTCAAGTAATAGTTGGATGGTTTTGAATGGCGGCGCATATATGTTATTCCAGCGAGGGAGGAAACTGAGATTGGAAGGATTGTGGCTCCAGGCCAGCCCAGGTCAAATGTTCATGAGACTCCATTTCAGCAGAAAAAAGTTGAACATAGTGACTCACATGTGTCATCCTCGCTATGGTAGAAAGCATAAATAGGAACATTGCATTCAAAGTTTTACCAGACAATTAAAAAATAAACATTTTATCTCAAAAAGAAGCACAGCATAAAAGACTGGAAGTCTAGCTCAAGTGGTTGAATTCCTGCCTTAGCAATCCCTAAGTTCAAACTCCAGTACCATCATCACCAAACAAACAACAAATCACAAATCACAAAGAGCAAGGGGGAATTCATCTTTTTCCTAGCTTAGGGTTAAGCTGGGATGTTGTACCCCATCTTTTCCTGCTCTTAGGTTAAGATTGACTGCATCAGCCTCCCTTGTGCTCAGATCTTCAGACTCAGAATAGATTATACCACTGAGTTTCTCTAGTTTATAGTGGTGAGATTTCTTAGCCTCTCGTATCAAATCACCCCCATCCCTCCCCCAAAATAAACCTCTTCATCTATATCTCCTGTTGGTTCTGATTCTCTGAGAAACCCAGATCAATATTCATATGTAATCATGCCAATTATCAGCTAGCACTATACTAAGAACTTAGTATGTAGAAAATTGTTACTACAACTATATTCATTTAGGTGCCTTTGGTAGCATCTCCATTTGAAGAAACAGAGGCATAAAATTAAAAGAAAACATGCTTTTCTCAAGGACACTGAATGACAGTGAGAGTGTGTGTGTAAGGAGGAACTAGAATCTAAATCAGGCTGTGTAAACACCAGAGCCTCACTAGTGTGGCAGCTGCTATGCCACTATGCAGCTTAAGTTCATTCTCACAAGCACGAGCTCCACATCTTTGTCCACTTTATTTGATAGTTAAGGCAATGGCCCTGTATTTGGGTGACTCAATGTTAAGGGCACATGGTCATTTTGAGATGTCCTAAAGATGCATTAAAAAAAAAACAACAACCAACTTTGACCTTTGAGCCTTTCTTATAATGCTTTAATGTCTTTAATTTTTTGAGGTAGAAAAACCACATAATCTTGTAATCTATGTATGTTGCTCATTTGATTTCTTCTATTAGTCTGTATTGATTTCTTATTTTAGTGAATTGACCTAGACTTCCAGAACTCCACCTTTTAATTTTGATTATTTTCCTTCACATTGTAATGGATATGTAGTCCAGGGCATGTATGCTTGATGTTGGCTGACATTCCTGTACAGCAATTCATGACATTAGTAAGGGACTTGTCTCTTCTCATTTACTAAGAGTTCTTAGAAAGAAACCTTTGATTTTGTTAAACACACTTTTATTGAGGGAGATCACCTGTAAATATTCTTGCTTATTATTACATTAATTGATTGCATATGTTTTGCTTGTCTACTAATGAGTACTGGAATTCCTCAAAAGAGTGACTTAATAAAAAGTGACACTAAGTGGTGCTGTGGCTCAAGGGGTAGAGTGCTAGCCTTGAGGAAAACACAAGAACAGTGCTCAGGCCCTGAGTTCAAGCTCCAGGACTGGCAAAATAAAAGAGAGAGAGAGAAAAAAAACACCATTTATTTGGTTCTTGAATATGCAACTTGACCAGGCTTAAGTAGGGAGATGGAGCTGGAGAGAAGGGTAGGGGGTAAAAAATGTGGGCTTGGGAAATGGAGAACAGGTGTGGGGGTGGGTAGTTTCTGCAGAGCAATAAGCCTTGGGAAAGGAACAGCCTGGCTCTTGGAGATGCAATGAGAGCCTGTGGAAACAGCAGCTACCACTCATGGGGAGCCAAAGAAGCCTGGGCGCCTGAAACAACAGAGTGATTGTTCACGAGGGGGAGGCTGATGTGGACCAGTCTAAGGCAGGAATGGATTTAGACTACACAAAAGTCGAAGTCACCTATGACATTCTTGATGCTTGATAGGGCAGACTCAGCCTTAAGAAGGATCACACTTGAAAATCCCCTCTGAAGTCAACACCATGTATGCTCCAGAAACTCAGCACCAGGCAGCAGGACGTTTTTTTGTTTTTTGAAGATTTGGACTGTGAAGAATAATCACATAAATGAATACATAAATAAACAAAAGTCACAGAGTTGGGATGCTTGCCAGAGAAAGCTTCTGAGAATCTCCCTATCTCCTCTCCAACCTCCAAGGATAAACTCTCCAATGTAATAGTGTTCTGTTCAAGTGGCAGATCGTCTGAATTCAATCCTTAAATTCCTGAGCTGTGACTCTGAGCCAGTTATTAAATCAGTCTTATACCTCAGTTTCCTCATTTAGAGTGGACAAAAATAATTCCTAGTGATAGGAATCCATAGCTATGTATGTGTATGTATGTCATCCATCATGTCTCCTCATATGTAATGCAGTCCTATAGATATCTTCACAACCATCTCTTTACCTGCTTCAAACCTCGGTTTCCCTAGTTCATTTTGTGTAACTTTCTGCCCCAACCACTGGAAAGCACAGTTCTTTTTTTTAGTTTACTTCTCATTGTAATTGTGTGATTTTCCCCTTTCTTCCTCCCTCCCTCTCTTTCCTTCCCTTCTTCCATCCTTCCTTTCTTTTTGTTTCCCTTCTTGCCAGTATTTGAACTTGAACTCAGGGCCTGAATTCTGTCCCTTAGGGTTTCACTCTAGGCTAGTACTCTACCACTTAAGCCATTTTTCCACTTGTGACTTTTGGTAGTTATTTGGTGATAAATGTCTCAAGGACTTTCCTGCCTGGGCTAACTGTAAACAACAATCCTCCCATCGCAGCCTCATGAGTTGCTAGGATTATAGACATGAGCCACCAGAGACCAGCTGCCCTGGTACATATTTTTTTCCTTGTTTCTATACTGAAATTAAATTCACACTTCATGTCATTTAAACAATCCCATGTTGGCCCTTTATTCTTTAGTCCAGGCTGCCTTGCACTCTTGTTTGACATTCTTTCAGCTGGCACGCGCCAGGCCAGCTTTTCATTGGTTGGTAAGTCACAAAGTCATTTGGACTTTTCTACCCAGGCTGGCTTTGAATTACGATTCTCCAAGTCAACTTCCTGTGCAGTAAGATTGCATATTATAGGTCTGAACCTCTGGCACCCAGCTAGCTAGAATTGTTCCTTTTTGCCTATCTTTCTTTCTTATTTATTTCTTTATTTATTTATAGAATACTTAGCTTTTTTGGATGCATAGTAGTATTTGTTAGACCAAATATGTCACAGTCTCTTTCTACATCTGCATCTCATTTGATCTCTATGACAACCAGTTCAGCTAGTGCTTTTATTGATAGTCTACAGTTGGAGAAATTGAAGCATAGAAAGGTCAAGTGAATCTCCCAAAATTATACAACTTGTACATGCAGAGGTGATATTTTGAGACTAGGTCTCTCTTTCCAAAGCTCAGATTTTAAGGTATTGAAAGCATCAAGCAGCTTCAAATGTCCCCCTGAGTGACAGTTGTCTCCTACCCTCTCTGCCACCTAGTCTCTCGCAGCTGTTGGCACACAGGGAATACAGAATGGTAATATTGAGTGCATTTGGTCAGAGTGCTTTGCAATCACAATAAAGATATATTTTCTTAGATTTTGTATATTTAACATTTATTAATCACAGAGAATTCTATTAAGTATATTTTCTTTTTTTTCAATTATTGATCCTCTGGAAGTAGGGACCCTTAATAGACTCGAGAACAGACATATTGCTTCTGGTGGTGTTAGGTAACTCCTGAAGATAATAGCAACTGAGCATTCCTTTCACTGCAGACCGATCAACACCAAGGTTATATAGCCTCAAAAGCCTTTTCTAACTTACATAAAACCAAAATGTTCTTGACCTAAGTCTTCTCAGGGCCTGGTACCAGGAAACAAATAACTTCCAGATAGTCCAAACCCAGTGGCATTATTCTAGCACAGTATCCCTGAATTATTTAGTCTGCCCTGCCTTGCCTTCTCTGTGGAAACCCAATAAAGGCTTAGACCACTGCACTTTATCTACTCTAGCATCTGCCCCTTGACAACTGCCTTGTACTAGGCATGCCCCACTCAGGACTTGTGTCTCCTATTAGCATTTTCCTTCCAGTCTCCCTATGACCTAACAACCAGCCCTACCATTTCATATTCACTGAGGACATTCTTACAAAAAAGGGAGGAAAAGTGAAAGGGAAGGGAGAAGGGGGAACGGGAAGAAAGAGGAGAGAAGGGAAAGGAAGGGAAGGAAATGTAAAGAATAGAAAGCACAGAGAAATTTGGAAGGACAGAGACGGGAAGGAAAGGGTTGATATGTTTGCAAGGGAAGGGAAGTTGGAAAGGAAAGAGAAGGGAAGGGAAGATAGGGAAGCAATAGAAGGAAGAATCCAGTGGTGTGGTCTCAGTGAACTCCTTAGTTGATTCCATAGGGACTTGTGAAGATGGATCAAACCTTCAGAACTGTGCCCGGGAGGGGAGACAGAAATATGCTCTCATGTCACCATGTGCATTGATTATTAGATGTGGTCTATCCTAGGAAGGAGCCTTCCTTCATCTGCCTAACCCCTTGAAGAAGCTGACGAACAAGGACATCTGGACAGTTCTCGAAGTTGGAGGAGCAAGTCTTTAAGTCTTGAGACTCTACCTCTCTGGTATGCAGCTAGTTCTCTACTCCACCCTCCCTTGCACATGCCAGTGTTTCAGGTGTATCTGACCTGCTGCTGCTGCTCATCCTTATGAGACCAGGAGGATGAAATTTTAAACAACAGGAGCCCTTAAGGCCTTGCATGTTTGGGGTTCTCTTTCTGATTTGGGTGCTCAACCCTCATGTAGTTTTCTCCTCCTGCCTGGCGGGGGGTGGGGCTGCTGTGAGTCTTGACTCAAATGGCTGACATTCCGATGAGGAGATCCTCTCAGAATCTGGCTACCACCAGTCTGCTCATGGCTATTGTCCTTTATCTTCTCCAGGCCTACAGGACACTACTGTATTCCAGAGGGTGGCCGTTCATGACCAGGGCCCATAGACACTTGTGCTGAGCCAAAGCCTGGCTCCTCCCTGTGAGAGGGATATCAGAGCTGCCTGAATATGCAGAAAAGCAAGTTTTTCCACTACTGTCAGAGGCACCTACAGGAGGAAGTGTGAGAAAGAGGGAGGGGACCAGATGTGTAGAGTATCTTTTCTTCTAAACCATCCAGTCTCTGCCATTTTCTCACAGTGAAGAAAGCACACCCCGCTTCAAATTGCTCTCATCCCAATGATGGATAACCTAAGCCCTAGGAGTGAGAACAGCAATAATGTTACAGGGAAAGGCCAAATTGCTTCTGGGTTAAATGATGAGGGTCAGGTGGGCCTCGGTGAGCCTTTGGAGGCTTGCTTACAGCAGCCAAAAGAACACGGGAATCCAGTCCCTAAGGACACTAAGTAGTCTAGAGCAAGCCAGCTCAGCTTTCAAGGGCAGAAAGCTGTGACATCAGAATCCAACAGGATTCAGATGAGATTGAGGGAAGCAACTGAATAGTAAGGAGGCTGGCGTGAGATGTGGAGTCTGACTCCAGCAACTGGCTTCAGCTATCCCTGGGGACACATCCATAATTCCGGTGGCAATGGGATCGATGGCCTTCAGTGGCACTGTCAAGGGGGAACACAACACTACCCTCTGCCTTAGGAAGTGACCTTCCTCCTGTAACCTCATCACTCACGCCAGGAGCTACCCATGCTGCAGTCATTAGAAAGACTCAGAGGTCTTCAGCTCTCCAAGGTGGGAGGCTAAGCATGTACATTGATTTGTTTGAGGGAATTTATAGAATATTTTCATCCCAGAGACATGCAAACCTGTAAAGAGGTGAATAATGATCTATGCGAATCCATTGCTGGTTTTTAGTCGTTAACCACACAATGGCAAAGCTTGTTTCTTATCCACTCGCACATATTATCCCCTTAAGCATATCCTGCCTCTCTTCATAATATTAGCTTATTGCATTGCTAAAGAAATAATTTTAAAACTTTAAAAAAAATTACCTGCAATCAGTTATATTTGGTTTCACCAAGTAGCCAGTGAGTGGCTCAATGTATTTCCATCATTTTATAAATGTGTGTGTATGGGTTTAAATAGGTTTCTTTTTCAAAAGACTTATTTAAATTTGCAGATATTAATTATACAAGGGATTTCCTTAGTATAACGTTTCCATACATGCACATAATGAGCTCCAATCAAATCCAGATCTTCCATCTTTCCATTCCAACACCCTCTCTTCTCAAAACAATTTGAACAGGTTTCAATGTTCTATTTCCATACATGAATATAAATCACCTCAGCCATATTCATCCTTACTCACCTGTTCCAGTAATCATCTCCTCTCCCACACATCTTGCTTTACTTTCCTATTGCTCATTTCTTTAATAGATGTTAATTGTTTGAAAGAGTTTTAGCATGATATTTCACATGTGCACATATTCAGATTTAACCGGATCAACTTTCCCCTCTTTCCTTTTACACTTTTATTATTCAATAGCTTTCCATGACTTTTCTTATGCTATCTTTACACATATTCTAATATCATTCATTCTCAATCACTCTTTCCTTTCCCCCCACCCCCACTCCCTTTTGTCTTCCAAAAATGTCCTAAAATTACAATCATTGAATCAGGAGCCAAACAAAGTTAAGTATAATTTCATTATAGACTGGATCTTTAGCAGAAGATGCCAGTTATACTGATAAGGGCCTCCCTGGATATATGTCCAGTGGAATTTACAGGAAGTTATGAGCATTTATAAGCACTGGCTTTGGAGTCAAGCTATATGAACCAAAGCCTGGTTATATCTCTAAGACTTGTCCTTTGCCCACCAGCTTAACTCACAAGGTTCTTGTGATTGTTTAGGGAGAGTTAACATACATTACTTAGCACAAAGGTCAGTTTAAAAGTAAGAAACAATTTTGTATATAACAGCAGCAGCAACCGCCACAACAAAAATAGTAATGAAGAAGATGACATTTAATTTAAATCTTTAAGTATTCAGCGTATTGCAAAATACAGACAGCTAATGTGTATGCTCAGACAGACTAAATAGCCTTATTTGACTATCATCTGATTCAGCAGTTCCACTTGTAGATATGTATGTGTCCACATGGAATCAGTATATTGGAAAGCTGGCATGTTGGACAAATGGTAGATGGAGCATCAACGGGTGGGCTTGTCAGGAGATGAGACTGAAGAGGAGAACTGTGGCCAAATCTACTCTAGTCACAGTCTTGTGAACAGAACTAGAGTGAGGACTTAGTCTTGCAGCATTGGGTTTGCAAAGGATTGTGGGAGAGTGGATATATTTGGGTCTCAATGACAATGGTGTGGAGGGGCGGGCTTGGGGAAGGGGACCTGAGCATGAAGTCATGGGAGGAGTTTTGTAAGGATCTAGTGATTCCCTGGATAACCATTTAGTATGAGGATAGAGAAGAGACATTTGGAAAACATTAAATATTTGCTGTGCAGCAGAGAGGGAGAATGTAAGAAGCAATCCAGAATGCCTGGCTTGGCTATCAGGTAAAACCGGATGGTGCTAATTGAGGTTTTCCATGTAGGAGGTTTCAATGATTGAGGATAATGAATTCTGCTTGTGATGTGTGTGATCAAAGCTGTCTGCAGGACACCCAGGGAAGACTCTGCTCCTACTTTATATCCACAAATGCATGAGGAATCACTTAGAGGGAAAACTGAGAAGGGCTAAAGCTTGTACCTGTTATATCTCCTCTGCTTACTCCTCCCCTGATAGAAAAGCTGCTATCACACTTGTACTGAAAAGATTCCAGGAGGACTGATGGCCTTTTCAAAAGGTCAAATCATAAATGCAGTGTTGATGACAAGTGAATAAAATTCAGATTCATTTATTTAAAAAGTATCTGCTCACCAGGGAATGCAGTTTTGACAGAGACAAAAGACCCTGCATTCTTTTTTAACACAATACAATTCTCTTCCCGCCTTCCTCCTTCCTTCCCTCCTTCCCTCCCTCCCTCTCTCCTTCCCTTCCTTTCTCTCTCGCTCTTTCCTTCCTTCCTTCCTTCCTTCTTTCCTTCCTTCCTCCTCGCCTTCCTTTCTTCCCTCCCTACCTCCCTTCTTCCTTTTCCTTCCTTTCTTTCCTGGAATTTGAAATCAAGGCCTTGTGCTTGCCCAGCAAGGACACTTTCACTTGAACCATGCCTTCAGCTCTTTTACGTTAATTTTCAAATAAGGTCTTGTACTTTTCCCCCAGTACTGGTCTATTAAGATGAACCATAGTTATCCATAGGCCTTATGTTAATACAGATGCAATCACTGACAATGATAGTTGAGCTACATAAATGTTCTGCTGAATTCTTTTCCAAAGGCCATTTAGGAAGCAGGGGATTAGAGGTCTGTTCTTCCCAGTACTTCCATACAAAGCACAGTTCAAGGCAGGGGATGTGTTGCCGGCTGTGAGCTGTGTAGAGAAGGATACCATAACATATTTTCCTTTTTCTGACAGCCTCTCTGGGATCTCCCGAGGGGTTCATAGCTTTGTGTTTCATATCAGTCCACACTTGACTTTTTGTGTCTTGCTTCTGTTTTGGCGGTTGGGAATGGCTGTCAGCTGACACTTCTCTGGCTATTTATGGGGTTTTCCTAACATCAACCTTGCCTGCTCCTTTTGGAATGAATGAAGGATCTCCTCAGTAAGAACACCAACTGCACAGCTCATGTGTGACGCTAAGGTTTTGTCAAGAAATAATGGCTCTGGATGTTGTGCTTGGAATTTAAGGATGGTGCAGTGCCTCAGGCTGGAAGGGTGGTGGGACTGTTTCTACTCTGCTATGGCTGAAGTTCAGATCTGAATGCATAGCACTATGGGTAAGTGTCCCGGTAGGATAGTAACACCTATTCTACAGGGAACCTGTGAGCTGACTCATAGTCGTCAGTATCCCTGTGTCTTCCTCTCCTTTTTGGTTTCAGGGTGGGACTCCCTGAGCTGGCACAGAATTTCTTCTGAAGCATCAGATGAGTGGCTTTTCTTAAAGCTAAGCCTCTATTTTTCTGAGTCTCTACCAATTGTGTAGTGCTGAAGTCTAAAAGCTTTTTGAGTGCCAGTTTGGGGCATTTAGCTGTACTTTCTGTCCTTTGCAAACAGCAATGGAAGCAGAGTGTACTTTAAGGACAAAGGGGCAAGAAATCCTTTGAGACTTGAAGGCCTTTCAAGTGCTGAGATGGGTGCCAGGCAGAGTTAGCCCCGTGAGTTAAGAGTCCTCATGTGCCTGGGTGGTTCTTATACTAAGGACCTCACGTTGCTCAGGCTCCTTCCTGTCTTACCAGCTGCTGCCAGTGGCCCAAATGTGTCTTTACACTCTGCACCAGCCATCCTCCTTTTTCTAGGCCCAGCTTGAGCAGCCTGTATTAGGTCTAGAGTGTAAGCCCTTAGAGAACAGGGCTCATCTCGTTTCTTCGCTTCTGTGACTCAACCCCTAGAAGAAAAAGTGGTCTGGCACCTGTCACTTTAGTGAGTCTTTTGCAGTGTAATTCTCAATGCCTAAATCATGGGAATTTGCAGTGGTAAACTGCTCTATTATTGTTTTTATTCTTAGCATTGGTTGCGAGCTTGAGGAAGTGTCCAGCTTCAGATTTGGACTCAGTGTGGTATTAGAAAGATTGTGAAGTCCTTTCTTTTCTTTCTTTCTTTTAAAATATATTTCCTCAACTTTAAAACCCTAAAAAAGGAAATTAAAGCAGAACTAAGGAAATGGAAAAACCTCCCATGATCCTGGATTGGAAGAATCAACATTGTGAAAATGACAACCTTGCCAAGAACTATCTACAAATTCAACGCAATACTCATCAATATCCCAATGGCATTCTTTAAAGAAATAGAAGAGGCAATCCAAAATTTCATATGGAATAATAAAAGACCCCGTATAGCAAAAACCCTTCTTAGCAGAAAGAACAGCGCTGGAGGAATTTCAATTCCAAACTTTAGACTCTATTACAGAGCACAGGAACAGGCCTGAAGACCAATGGAATAGAACTGAGGACCCAGATATTAAACCACAGACCTATGGCCACCTAATCTTTGACAAGGGAGCCAAAAAAATAGAATGGAAGAAACACAGCCTCTTCAACAAGTTGTGCTGGCAGAACTGGTTAGGCACCTGCAGAAAACTAAAATTGGATCCTTCTTTGTCACCTATACTAGAATTAACTCCAAATGGATCAAAGACCTGGAGGTAAAAGCTGACACACTGAAAATTTTACAGGAAGGAATAGGAGATACACTAGGCCTCCTTGGCACAGGTCAAAACTTTCTTAATAAGGACCAAGAATCACAACAAATCAGAGAAAGGCTGGATAAGTG